>NW_024081270.1:701795-711363 GCF_003009895.1 Hyaena hyaena | reverse complement strand
TCAGCATTTCTGTATCCCTTGGGTAAATTCCTAGCAGTGTTAGTGCTGGGTCCTAGGGGAGTTCTGTTGTTAGTTTCCTGAGGAACCTCCACACTGTTTTCCAGAGGGGCTGCACCAGTTTACATTCCCACCAACAGTGGAGGAGGGTGCCCGTTTCTCCACATCCTCGCCAGCATCTAGAGTCCTCTGATTTGCTCAGTTTAGTCACTCTGACCGGCTTGAGATGGTATCTCAGTGTGGTTTTGATTTGTATTTCCCTGATGAGGAGGGACGCTGAGCATCGTTTCATGTGTCTGTTGGCCATCTGCATGTCCTCTTTGGAGAAGTGTCTGTTCATATCTTCTGTCCATTTCTTCACTGGGTTGTTTGGTTTTCGGGACTTACACCCTATTCTTAAGTACCTGCACATACCCTCTCACCAACATCCTTGGTTCTTTGCACCCCTGTTCTTCTGCCTCTACTTCTCTGTTCCTTCACCTGGGTAACAAAATTGCTGTCCGAGAAAAATCACAAAACAATACGGACTGGCACCACACAGATGAACGATTTCCAGCTTCACCTGAACAAGAACAGGGTTGTCTATTCTTCCTCTTAATGCCTGTGCCAGATCACCTCCTCCAGCTCGCAGCAGACTGTTTACCACTTTGTAAGACCATAGACACCATGAAGCCCCTCAGGTCCCTCCTCACAACACAAACCCCCACACTCCCAAGCACCATCCCTACCCCCAGGCTTTTTCCAGGCTCACTGATGGGATGTCACTGTAGAACCTAAGTCTGTCTACCTGTGCCCTTATTTGCATAGCCGTTCTTCTCCTCAGCACCCTGGATCATAAATTATCCCACCTCTCTTATAATTTACCTTCAACTGGTGATGGCATTGTTTCCCTACAACTTATAAACACACTCAGGTCTTGACTATCCTTAAAATTAAGTAACAATCAAACTCTTTGATGATAAGAATCCCTTTAACTTTATTCTAGTATCTCCTTTCTCTGTATTCAGAAAAGAGTATTATCTCTGTATTTATACTGAAAAGAGTAACCTAAATTCACCATCTCTACCTTGAGTCACACTTGGTAATACCTTCCGAAATAAACTTAAGCTAATAAAATAGGAGTATAAAGTTGTAAAATAATACAGATAGAAAATAGAATTTCATATTTTTCATGTGTTTGAAGGTATAGGAAGTTTACTTTTGGAAAGAAAAGAGATTTTAAAGGAAAAAAATACTTCAAAGATGACTCATTAGTTTAAAACTTCAGTGTAAGGAGAAATTGCAGAAGTACAATGAACTGGGGAAAATGCTTCCACTATAGTAGATGATTAATATCTATACTGTCTGTCTACACTACATTAACTACACCACGACACTAAAAACATTTTTTAAAAAATGTATGTATCTTTTGCCCTGTATATCTGCGGAGAATTTTCTCCAAGGAAATGGTTCAGGGAGATTTTATTGCCATTACTGTATTCTAAGCACCATGCCATGCATTGAGTTCTAGAAATGTAGACACAGATATTCGTAGCATGTTCTCAGGAAGATGTCAAGTCCTCCAGTGGCTAGAAAATAGGAGAGGACCTGCCCGCGGCGGCCCCAAGCGGAAGTGTGGCGTTAGCCCCGCGGGTGCGGAGCGACAGTGGGCCCGGTTTGTTCTGTCAGTACCTTCATGTGTCTGGACATAGGATTCATGCAGGGAAACGCTGAAAATTGAGGCTGAACAAACAGACCAGATCATAAAATGCTTTCTGTACTGGGTCTAGAGATTTAGAATTTATCGTGAATGTGACACGGAGCTTTTAGACAACAAAGAATGAGAAGTCCAGTCCAGATTTGGATTGGTTTAGCTGGTTTTGTGGAGGTTCATAATGAATGAAAAGATAAGCAGTCTCATGATCTGAGTTCATAATATCTAAAAGTACAATTTTTTCCCCCAGGGAAAGTGAGATATACAGTTCTAATACGAAGTCAGAATTTTTTTATGTAAAACGTTTGCTGGTCATATACTAACACTAATGTATACACGTATTAGTTGTTCACAAAATATCATTGATTGCATCATTAGAACAAAGCTGTGATTAAATTTATCAGATAGCACTGAGTCATCCACTGAGGACCTGAACCATTCTCCTTAACTTTGTGCTATCATTAGAGCTATGAAAATCCATCTAGAGAAAAATTTAGAAGAAGAGCGCCAGATATTATTGCAGCAACAAAAAATATGTCGAAATCGAGCTCGTAAATATTTTGTGGAATCAAACCGGAGAAAAAAGTAAGTAATTGTATTTTCTTCAGAGGTGTAGAAATTCAGTCGTTATAAATTAATAGTTTATCTACTTGGTAGTATTTTATGAACTTAAGTCATGACATTGCTTTGTCTGTAAAACATTGACCAAGATTTTTTTTGCCTTCATAAATTTTCTTGCTGCTTTTCTGCCTAAAACAAAAGATGTTGGTATGTTGTCTAATTACACTGACTGTGACCATAGCAGTCTTTTCTTGTCATAGAACTTCCTGTAACAGTGTCATATGACTGCAAAATGGACTGTTTTCTTTGGCTTCTATATCATTTCATGATAAATTAAAAGATTATCAATTAGTGCCTTAGTCTCTAATGGAATGTAACCTGATTTTTTAGTTCACTTCTATGTAACTTTTTATACGGCTGTCTTCATTCATCCACTTATAAAAATGGGGGAAAATATAAATAATGGTGGAAATAGGATACAAAGAATATTATAAATGACTTCCATAAAAAAAAAACTACAGCTTTCTAGTGTAAACTGGAAGCTTAATAAAGTAAAAATGTAAGCCATCCAATCACTGCTTTATATTTTTCTAGGTTTCTTTGAATTATTAGGTTTTGTTTTCTTAACTTGGCAATAATGTTTTTGCTACCTTGTCTATATTTCCACAATACATCAATAGCAGTAAATCCCTAGCGTTTATTAACTACATCATTGGGCATGTGTTGCAAATCCCACTTGGGAAATACAGAATTGTTTACCTGTAATTTTTTCTGGCATGATATTTCTCTTTAGATTAACTCTTTCATTGTCTGGTATAAAGTTATTTAATGAGGCTTGTTCTGTATTTGTGTCTTATTGTGTTTCTCCTACCTTTTGGCTCTGGGGGCTTGTGAGAGGCATCTGACAGGTGTTCAATAAAGATGAATAGTTGGGGTGCCTGGGTGGCTCAGTCGGTTGAGCGTCCAACTTCGGGTCAGGTCATGATCTCACGGTTTGTTGGTTCGAGCCCTGCATAGAACTCTGTGCTGACAGCTCAGAGCCTGGAGCCTGCTTGGGATTCTGTGTCTCCCTCTCCCTCTGCCCCTCCCCCACTCGTGCTGTTTTTCTCTCTGTCTCAATAATAATAGACATTAAAAAAAATTTTTTTAAATAATAAAATAAAGATGAAATGTTGAAACAGTCATGGGCTAGATCAGAGATCTAGATTTAAATCCTTGTTCCATGAGTTAGAGCAAGTTACTTAATCTCTCATCCTCAAGTTTCTCATTTTATGATTGCAATCAATAGCATGTAACTCAAGGGACTGTTACGTAGAGCAAAAAGTAATGTTAGAAGAGGAATAGTTGAAAACATGTGGAAAGATGTTTATTACAGTCTCCGACCAATAGTTCTTCTTTTTTACTTAGTTTATTTTGTTGATTAAGAATATTTGTCTATTGTGTGTTTTCTAATAATTGAGTTGCTTTGTAAAATAGCATGAAATGCCTTCTCATTTTCTCTCATTAAACACTTTTCTCATAAAAAAAACCAGAATTCCAATATAGAAAGAAATTTTGGTTTAAAATTCTAAGAATCAGAACATTTTCCAATATAATTTTTAATTATGTTTTATCTTTCTGTTACCCTACAGTGCTGTGTAAACACATGTAAAGTTTTCCTTTTATTTTATTTTTTTTAATATTTTTATTTATTTCTAGGAGAGAGAGAGAGACAGCGTGAGCAGGGGAGGGTCAGAGAGAGAGGGAGGTACAGGCTCTGAAATAGGCTCCAGGCTCTGAGCTGGCAGTCAGCACAGAGCCCGACGCGGGGCTCGAACCCACGAACCGCGAGATCATGACCTAAGCGAAAGTCGGACGCTTAACCGACTAAGCCACCCAGGCGCCCCTAAAGTTTTCCTTTTAAACACGAATCATTTCACTCTTTATAAAGGGGGCCAAATTATGTGTGCACTTCTGAATTTCACACTATGTCTATCAGACTGGCCTTCTGGGCCCGTGCTGTCACCTACCCATGCATGCTTTACTTCATCTAAGTTTATGCTGTCCGCTCCCATTGTGGTCGCACAGTTTCTCTCGAAAAAATATTTTTTCCTACAAGCAGAGCTGTTCCCTTCCACTGTTAGGTAGGCTATACTTTGGCATTGTCGGTGCTGTGTCCCCAGTAGTATTCAAGGAAAGTGTCCATAGCATCAGGTTCTCTTTATTTATTTCCATTTATGGCTTAAAATCATACCCATTTGTCTTGCTATTTACTAATGCTTTGCTTTTCTATTTGCAATATTTTTCTTAAACGCTTTTATCACATTCTCCAGTTTTCCATTTTATTCAGCATCTGTAGAATGGAGTCCCCTTTGCTTTACTCCAAGACCTCCTGCCTTCGTAGATACTGCCCCGATGTGTACTCGCTGTCTCTGGGCCTAATGAGCAGCTGGCATTCTGGGACTTCCTGTGCTTGCTCTTGGGAGTCGGAGACACAATTTCTTATCTCCCATAGCATCCCTTTGGTTTTGTTTTACAACATCAGTTTGCTGGAGCACATCCTCACGTAGTTTTCTAATATGCTGCTGTATAGACCAAGTAATCTTAAGATACACACAGACACACACACAAAGAAATGAACTATTCCTACATTTTACAAAATTTCAATTTTGGAACTATCTTTGATCTATAACTGAACAGGTATGTATTTACTGAACAAGCATAATTGGTTGAGTACAAATGATTCAACATATCAAGAGAAAAAAAATTTGTTCTATTATTCAACTTTAAAAATGACCATCTGATTTAATGTGACTTCGTAAGGAAAAGAAATTGAAACAGATTTTAAGAAGAGTCCAAAAGGACCCTCAGTTGTTTTTAGTTTGTTTTCATTTTGTTTGGTTTGTGTTATTTATTTATTTATTTATTTATTTATTTATTTAACTCCAAGTTAGTTAACATAGAGTGTAGTATTGGTTTCAGGAGCAGAACCCAGTGATTCATCACTTACATATGACACCCAGTGCCCATCCCAATAAGTGCCCTCCGTAATGCCCATCCCCCATCTAGCCCATCCCCTCACCCACCTCCCCGCCCCTCAGTTTGTTCTCTGTATTTAAAAGTCTCTTAGGGTTTGCCTCCCTCTCTGTTTTCATCGTATTTTTCCTTCCATTCTCCTATCTTCATCTGTTGTGTTTCTTTTTTTTTTTTTAATGTTTTATTTATTTCTAGGAGAGAGAGAGAGAGAGACAGCGTGAGCAGGGGAGGGTCAGAGAGAGAGGGAGTCACAGACTGAAACAGGCTCCAGGCTCTGAGCTGGCAGTCAGCACAGAGCCCGACGCGGGGCTCGAACCCACGAACCGCGAGATCATGACCTAAGCGAAAGTCGGACGCTTAACCGACTAAGCCACCCAGGCGCCCCCATCTGTTGTGTTTCTTAAATTCCACATACGAGTGAAATCATATGAAATTTGTCATTTTCTGACTTTGGTTCCACGGATCTGTGTGTTTATTTTTATACCAGTATCATTCTGTTTTGATTACTGTAGGTTTGCAGCATAGGTTGATATGGAGTGTGAAAATTCTAGCTCTGTTCTTTCTCAAGATTATTTTGGCGCTTTGAGGTCTTTTGTCGTTCCATACAAATTTTAGAATTATTCTGGTTTTATAAAGTATGCTGTTGGTATTTTGACAGGGATTGCATTCAATCTGCAGATTGTCGTGTGGTATCGACATTCTAATAATATTATTTCCCCCAGTCCATGAGCACAGAATACCTTTCTGTTTATTTGTACCTTCTTAAGTTTCTTTCACCAGTGTCTTATGGTTTTCAGTGTAGAGGTCTTTCATCTCCTTGGTTACATTTATTGCCAGATATCTTATTCTTTTTGATGCAGTTATAAATGGGATTGTTTTCTTGATTTATCTTTCTGATGCATCATTATTAGTGCATAGAAATGAAATGGATTTCTGAATATTGATTTTGTATCCTGCAACTTTACTGAATTTATATATTCATTCTAGCAGTTTTTTGGTGGATTCTTTAGGGTTTTCTGTATATAGTATCATGTCATCTGCCAATCGTGACAGTATTGTTTCTATCTTTCTGATTTGAATGACTTATTTTTTCTTGCCTGACTGCCATGCCTGGCACTTCTGGTACTCTGTTGAGTACTAGTGCCGAGAGGGAGCATCCTTGCCTTGTGCCGTCCCTGCTCTTAGAGGACCACCATTATGATGTTAACTGTGGGATGTCATACATGGCCTTTATTATGTTTAGGTGCATTCCATTCTGCCCAGTTCGTTGAGTGTTTTGTCATAAATAGATGTTGAATTTTGTCATGCTTTCTCTGCATCTACTGAGATGTTCATATAATTTTTATCTTTCATTTTGTTAATGTAGTGAACCATTTTAATTGATTTACAGACGTTGAACCAAGCTTGCATCCCTGGAATACATCCCAGTTGATCCTGGTGTATGATCCTTTTTTTTTCTTTTTTCTTTTTTAAAGTTAATTTATTAATTTTGGTGGGGAGAGAGGGAGGAAGACAGGAGGGGTAGAGAGAGAGAACCCCAAGCAGGCTCTGCACTGTCAGCACAGAGCCTAGTGTGTGGCTTGAACTCGTAAACTGTAAGATCATGACTTGATCTGAAAAGGAGTTGGACCAACCAACTGAGTCACCCAGGCAGCCTTATTTAGTTTATGATCCTTTTAGTGTATTGTTGGAATTGGTTTGCTAATATTTGCTGATTTTTACATCTGTGTTCGTCAAGGATATTGGCCTATAATTTCCTTTTTTGTGATGTTCTTGTGTGGTTTTGCTATCAGGGTAATGCTGGCCTTGTAGAATTTGTTTGGAAGCTTTTCTTCCTCTTCTATTTTTTGGAAAAGCTTGAGAAGTATAGGTATTAAATCTTTGAATGTTTGGTAGAATATACTGGTAAAGCCATCTGGTCCTGGAGTTTTGTGTTTTGGGGGATTTTTTTTATTACTGATTCATTCTCCTTACTAATAATTGGTTTGTTCTGACTTTCTATTTCTTCATAATTCAGTCTTGGCGGATTGTGTGTTCCTAGGAGCTTATCCATTTCTTCTATATTTCCAGTTTGTTGGTGTGTAATTGCTACTAGTAATCTGGAACAATCCTTCGTATACCTGTGATACCAGCTGTAATTGCTCCTTTTGCTTCTCACTGCTCTGAGCCCTCCTGCTCTTGCCGCGTCTAGCTAAGGGTTTGTTGGTTTTGTTTATCTTTTCAGAGAACCAGCTCCTGGTTTCATTGATCTTTTCTATTGTCCTTTTCATCTCTTTACATTTCTTTCTGCTCTGATCTTTATTTTTTAAAGATTTTCCTTCTTCTACTTTGGGACCTTGTTCTTCTGTTTCTAGTTCCTGTAGGTGTAAAGTTAGATTGACATTTTTCTTGTCTTTGAGATGGACCTGTATCGTCATGACCTTGATGCTTAGAACTGCTTTTGCTGTATATAGATTTTGGTAGCTTGTATTTCTGTTTTCATTTGTCTCTATAGATATTTATTTTTAATTTCTTCTTTGATTTCTTCTCTTACCTAGTTGCTCAGTAACATGTTGTTAATCTCCACATATTTGCAGTTTTACCATTTATCTTCCTGTAATTAATTTCTAGTTTTATACCACTGTGGTTGGAAAAGATGTTTGATATGATTTCAGTGTTCTTGAATTTATTGAGATTTGTGTCCAGTGTGTGATCTGTCCTAGAGAATGTTTTATGTGCACTTGAGAAGAATGTGTATTCTGCAACTTTTGGATTGAATGATCTGTATATATTTATTAAGTCTGTGTGGTCTAATGTGTTTTTTAAGGCTGATGTTTCCATATTGATTTCTTTATCTGAATGATATACCCATTAATGAAATTTCGGTATTGAAGTTTCCTATTATTATTGTATTGCTTTAAATTTCTCTCTTTAGGACTGTTAAAATTTGTTTTATATATTTTGATGCTTATATATTGGGTGCCTATGTATTTATAAATTTTATGTTTTCTTGCTGGATTGACCCCTTTTTCATTATTTAGTGCCCTTTTTGCCTTAAATTCGTCTTTGTTTTGAAGTCTCTTTTGTCTAATATGAATATACCTCCTTCAGCTTTCTTTTTGTTTGCATGGAATATCTTTTTCCCTCTCTTTACTGTCAGTTCGTGCATGCTTATTTCTGAAGGTAGTCTCTTGTAGGTAGCATATAGGTAGGTCTTGTTTGTTTTTTTTAATCTCTTCAGTCAATCTGTCCTTTGATTGGTGAATTTAGGCCATTTACTTTAAAAATAATCATTGGTAAGTATACATTTATTGCCATTTTGCTCATTGTTTTATGGCTATTTTATTGTTTCTCCTTGTTCCTTTTTTTTTTTCCTCTTTTGTGATTTGGCTTTCCATAGTGTCATATTTAGATTCCTTTCTCATTTTCTTTTGTGTATTTGCTATGAGTTTTTTCTTTGTGATTGCTATGAGATTCACATAAAATATCATTCATAAATAGCATTCTGTTTTAAGTTGATAGCAACTTAATTTTAAGCATATTCCAAGACTTTACCTTTTTACAACACCCTCCCGCAAGTTTTATATGTTTGATAATGCATTTTACATCTTTTTCTCTTATGTTTCCTTTAATTATTGTACTTTTAATTAAATTTACTTCTTTTGTTTTTTAACCTTCATGCTGGCTTTATAAGTAATTGATCTACTACCTTTGTGATATATTTACCTTTTTCCGTGACATTTTTAGTTTTCTGTGTTTCCTGATTAATTAGTGCCATTTCTTTTCAACTGAAAGAAGATCCTCTAATATTTCCCATAGGGCTGGTTTGGTGGCAATGACCCCTTTAACTCCAAATCTGTCCTTGAATTCTGAGTGATGACTTCACTGTGTAGAGAATTCTTGGCTGAAAGGTTTTGTTTTCTTTCAGCATCTTAAATATGTCATGCCACATCCTTCCGGCCTATAATGTTTCTGCTGGAAATTCTGCTGTGAGTTTTTGGGGGTTTTCCTTGTATGTAAGAAGTTGTTTTTCTCTTGCTGCCTTTAGGATTCTTTCTCTATCCTTAACTTTTATCATTTTCATTATAAGAAGGTGTGGATTCCTTTCTGTTCATCTTATTTGGAACTCTCTGGGCTTCCTGGACCTGGATGTCTGATTCCTTCCCCCCAACTAGAAAGTTTTCAGCCATTATTTCTCAAATAATTTTTCTGGCTCTTTCTGTCTTCTTCTTCTGGGATCTCTATAATGCAAATATTCTTCTTTTTTTTTTTTTTTTTTTACAAATAGTTTATTGTCAAATTAGTTTCCACATAACACTCAGT
>NW_024081270.1:606097-701632 GCF_003009895.1 Hyaena hyaena | reverse complement strand
CCTTCTTCTCCCCCTTGTTCCTCCGTCAAGTTCCTCCTAATCCTCCTATCCGTGCAAACATATGATATTTGTCCTTCTCTGCCTGACTTATTTCACTCAGCACAACACCCTCAAGGTCCATCCATGTTGCTACACATGGCCAGATTTCATTGTTTCTCATTGCCATGTAGTATTCCATGGTATAGATAAACCACATCTTCTTGATCCGTTCATCTGTTGATGGACACTTAGGCTCTTTCCATGTTTTAGCTATTGTGGAGAGTGCTGCTATGAACATTGGGGTACATGTGCTCCTATGCCTCAGCATAATGCAAATGTTATTCTGCTTGATAATTGTACCAAAGGTCTCTTAGGGTATCTTCACTATTCTTAATTCATTTTACTTTTGCTGCTCAGTCTGTGTGAGTTCCATTGCTTTGTTTTTCAACTCACTGATTTGTTGTACCTCATTCAGGCTGCTGTTGAACCCTTCTGGTGTATTTTTCAGTTCAGTTACAAGTTCTCTTTGGTACTTTATGTTTCTGTCTCTTTGTTGCAGTTCTAGCTGTGTTTATCCATTTTTCTCCCAAGTTCAGTGAACATCTTTATAACCGTTACTGTAAACTCTTTATTAGGCAGATTACTTATCACGATTTCCTTTGTTTTTTTCTGAGGTATTATCTTGTTCTTTCTTTTGAAACATATTTGTCTTTCTCTTCATTTTTCTTAATGCTCTTTGTTTCTATATATTTAGGTAAGACAGCCACCTCTCCCAGTCTGGAAGGAGTAGCCTTCTATAAGAGATGTCCTATGAGGCCCAGAAGTGCAGTCTCCTCTGGTCACCAGAGCAAGACACTCAAGGACAGTCTCCTGTGTGGGCTGTGGGCACCGTCTTACTGCAGTGAGGCCTAGCTGTGCACGCAAGTGCGCGGGGCCTGGGACTCTGGCTGCAGGAAGCAGCTGGGGCTGCTGTCATGGGGTGGCAGGCAGAGGCAGCTCCTGACCCCAGTTGCATAGGACATTCCTGACTGTGCAGCACGTTGTGGGCCAGCTCCCAGGGGGCATATGCGCCGGTACTAGCAGATTAGAGGGAGAATTCCAAAAGGGTGCTTCCCAGTGCTAGAATGAGGAACGTAAACTGAGATCACAAAGTGGCTTCTGCCATTGTCCCATTCCCTGGGGAAGCCCTCTGCTGTTTCCAGACCCTCCCACAGATATTTTAAGGTTAGCAATTAGGTCTCTTTTCCCTATTGTCTGTGTGAGGTGCCGATTAGTGTTTGAGTCTGTGCGAAAACCCTTTAGAGTGAGTTTTCTGCTCCCTACGGTTTTAATAGTTTTCCTGAACATAATCCCTGTTCAGTGTTTTGGGGGCTTTTCTCTCCTGTGCAGGATCTAAGGTTTAGGATACAGAGCCGGAATGTCTTACTCCTCCGACAAATATTCCATACCTTTTATATCCCTTCTGATTGTGACCCACAGCAACGGGGTGTGGTTTTCCCCAGCGAGTTCATCCTTCTGCCTCTTTCCCTTCTCAGCGTTGCCCTTTTATCCCTTGTGGTGGGGAGGCTCCGTTCATCCCATTCGCAGGCCCCTTTCCGTGGGAATTCATCCACGTGTAGTTGTAGATTTGTGTCCAGGGGAAGATGTGGCTCAGGACTTGCTGTGCTGGCCGCTGTTTTGAACCCAACTCAACCTTCAAATAGTTTGAAAATGCTAATGTAGGCATATAGACTTAAAAGCTCAGATTATCAGACAAAATTCCTGTGTAACTAACTGGCAGAATAAGAGAAAAAAAAAAGAATGGGGAAATCTGCCCAAATAGAACAAAGTCTACCAGGTGATAAGTGAAGGGCAAGTACTTTGGAAGAGTCAATAAAATCTGTAATAAAAAGATTTCCTAAATATCCTAAAGGCAGAAGAAAATTAGCTAGAGAATCCTGTAATGAATTACCTAGTGAACATGAAATATGGGGGTAACTGTATTATCTGTTTGGGAAAAGGATGAAGTTTGAAGTTTCCCGTGAAACAGGAAATATGTACCCTTAGACTAAATAAGAAGAAATTATACTTTAAGCAATAGTCATGTTTATCAAACCTCCATATGTGGATATATGTTGGAAGCTAAAAAGTATAAATAGATTCAAGTAGGTTTAGATATCAATATGTGTGAATATCCATGGGTATATTATCCATAATATATTAAAAGAAAAATTGAAGGAATTTAAGATATTTATAAGTAACCTTTGAACATTTAAAAAATGTTCTACAGGGCAGCCATTTATCCACTAAAGTAGTATTTGCTGGGAGACTTAACTGAAGAACCAAAATTAAAAGCTTGATTCCTGCCCTCAAGTTACTCATAGTGAAGGAATAAAGGCTGGCGAGGCTATGCAGTGACTAGTGTGATAGAATGGCCTGTGAGGACTGT
This sequence comes from Hyaena hyaena, assembly GCF_003009895.1. Lineage (NCBI taxonomy): Eukaryota > Metazoa > Chordata > Mammalia > Carnivora > Hyaenidae > Hyaena > Hyaena hyaena. The sequence continues at coordinate 699,225 of NW_024081270.1, read as the reverse complement.
GGAAGCACAGTCACACAGTCCAGGACGAAGAAGAGCTCCTGGAAGAATGAAGTCTTGTTAGATGACCGGGGATTATCCAGGCAGCTGGAGCGGGAAGGGAGTTTAACTCAAAGAGGACAATATGTGAAGAGGTTTGATGTTATGAAATATAAGACAATAATGTTACATGATTTACACACAGGAGAATGTGGAAGAGTTTCAGGAGATGAAGCTACAGAGTGGGTGGGAGATATTTCTTACAACCACTTGTGTGCCAGTCTAAAGCAATTAAACCCTGTCCTTAGTACTCAGAGATGCTGTTGAAGGATGAAGACCAGAGAGTGTCATGATTAGATTTATATTTGAGCTCATTACAGCAAAGGGCTAGAGGATGAAATGAAAGCAATTGGAGACAGAGAACAAGTAGAGAGTTGTTACACTGACCTGACGAAGTGCATTAGGGCAGAGTGCAATGGGGGACAGGGGTCACTGAGGGTCTAAAGTCACTTACAGGTGGTGCACGAAGAGCATTGTCAAAATGAGATACTTATGGATTATGCAAACGTTAACATTTTTAATATCCATCTTTCTAAATTTCTGTGATCTTTTATACCGATTATGATAAATTTTTTATTTTTCCTTTATGCCCTAGGATTATTATGATAAGCATCAAATATCCTCTGTTATATTACTGTTTTGCCCTTGAGCAGTTAAGCTTTAGTTTATGATAGTAGCCTGACAGGTAAGCTTGGTGAGTTTATCTATTAAAGATTTTCTCTGTCACTGTTAGCTGAAATTTTTTTTAATATTTTATTTCTGAGAGAGAGAGAGAAAGAGAGAGACAGCGTGAGCAGGGGAGGGTCAAAGAGAGGGAAACACAGAATCTGAAGCAGCTCCAGGCTCTGAGATCACTGTCAGCACAGAGACCGACACCGGGCTCGAACCCATGAACCGCGAGATCATAACCTCAGCTGAAGTCAGACGCTCAACCGACTGAGCCGCCCAGGCGCCCGTGAAACTTCTCTTTTTTAAATTAAAGTCTTTATTTTAAGATAATTGTAGATTCACATGCATTTGTAAAAAAAAATAATAATAATAGAAATCCCATAATACCCTTTACTTAGTTTCCCCCAATGGTAACATTTTGCAAAACTATAGTTTAACCTCAAAATCAGAATAATGACATTTATACAGGCAGGATACAGAACATCGTCACAGAGAGTCCTCATGTTGCACTTTTATAGTGACACTCGCTCCTCTCCCACTCCGCCCCCTGGAGTTCACAAATCTGTTCTCATTTCATCTCAGTTTTTCCATTTCTAGAGTGTTCTATAAATGCTATCATACTGTACGTAACCCTTTGAGATCTACTTTTTTCCCACAGCGCAACACCCTGGGATCCATCCAGGTGTCGTCTGCACCAGTATTTCACTGTCTTTCTTGCTGAGTGTTCTCCATGGTGTGGATGCACGGAGTTTGGTTAATCTGTCCTTCACTGAAGGACATCTGTGTGATATCCAGTCTGGGTTATGATGAATAAAGCTGCTGTAAATATTCATGTATAGGTTTTGTGTGAATATAAATTTTTATTTCTTTGGATAAATGACTGGAAGTACGATAGCTGGATCATAGGGTGGCTGCATATTCGTGTTTTAAGAAATTGCTAAACAGTTTTTCAGAGTGACTGCACCCGTCACCACTGTAGGATTGCTCAGTGTTTCACATCCTCACTAGCTAGCACCGGTGTTAGTAGTTTTTATTTTGTCGATTTTTATGGCTGTGTATTAATAGCTCATTGTATTAATTTTCATTTCCCTAAATGGCTAATGATGCACAATATCTTTTCATGTGCTTATTTGCTGTCTATCCTCTTTAATAAAGTTTCTCTTACTGTCTTTTTTACATTTTCTGATTAGATCACTTGCGGTTTTACCGTTGAGTGTCAGAGAGCTGCGTGCATTCTGGGTACTTTGTCAGGCGTGTGCCTTGCAGATCTTCTCGTACTCTGAGCTTATCTTTTCCTCTCCTTAACTGGGTCTTTCCCAGAGCCCAGGTTACTATTTCTACGAAGTCCAGTTTATCCACTTTTCTTTTTATAGATTGTGCTTTGATGTCAAGTCTAAGAACTCTGTGCTTAACGACCTAGATCCTAAAATTTTTCTCTTTTTCCTAAAGATTTATATTTTAATGTTTTACAGTTAAGTCCATGATTTGTTAAAAAAATTTTTTTTAAGTTTATTTATTTATTCTGAGAGACAGAGAGCGAGGCGGGGGGCGGGGCCGGAAATCCCAAGCAGGCTCCACTCAGTCAGCACAGATCCTGACGTAGGGCTTGAACCCACAAACCATGAGATCATGACCTGAGCCATAATCAAGCATCAGACACTTAACCAGCTGAGCCACCCAAGCACCCCCCACCCAATGATTTATTTTGAGTTAACTTTTGTATAAGGTGTGAGACTCAGCACCCCCTCATCAAAATTCAATTGAGCACATTCGTGTGGGTCCATATCTGGGTTCTCTCTTCTGTTAATCTCTGTGTTTAAGCCTCCACCAATACTTCAATTTTTATTGTGATTATGTAGCTATATAATATGTGGTTATAAAATTATTATTGTGTAATAAGGTAGGGCTTCAAATCACAGACTGATTCCTCCCACTTTATTCTTTCTCAAAATTATTTTAGGTATTCTAACTCCTTTGCTTTTATGTATATAGAATAATCTTATTATAAGATTATATATATATAATAAGATTAGAATAATCTTATCTATATCTGCAAAAAAATATTGGTGATATATTTTTTTAAGAATTGCATTATAGGGCGCCTGGGTGGCTTAGTCGGTTAAGCGTCCGACTTTCGCTTAGGTCATGACCTCGCGGTTCGTGAGTTTGAGCCCCACGTTGGGCTCTGTGCTGACTGCCAGCTCAGAGCCTGGAGCCTGTTTCAGAGTCTGTGACTCCCTCTCTCTCTGACCCTCCCCTGCTCATGCTGTCTCTCTCTCTCTCCTAGAAATAAAAAAAAAAAAAAAAGAATTGCATTATACCTTTATATCTATGTGGTGTGGGGAGAATTGACACCTTTTCTTTATTCAATATGAGTTTTTTAATTCAGTTATTGTATTTTTCAGTTCTAAAATTTTCAGTTGGTTTTTCTTTATATTGGCTCTTTGTATCATCTATTCTTGAGGCTATTTTTTCATTTGCAAGCATGTTCATCATGTTCATAATTGCTTGTTGAGCACTTTTATCAGCCATGGCTTCTGTAAAAACCTTTGTCAAATAATTCTGATATCTCTGTCATCTTGGTATTGGTATCCGTTGTCTTTTTTCGCTCAGTTTGAGATCTTCCTGGTTCTTGGAATAAATGGTTTTCAATTAAAACCTGGGCATCTTTGTATTATGCTATGAGACTCTGGAACCTTCTTAAACTGTCACCTTTAGCTGGCTTTGGCACCATGCCACCTGGGGAGGGCTGTGGGGGTAGACACTGCCTCATTACTGACAGATGGAGGTGGCGGTCTAGTTCACCCCTCAGCCTCTGTGAACCCCAGGTTGGGGGAGGGGGCCCTTATTACTTCACGGGTCGTGGGCATTTCCATTGACACCGCAGTGTGCGTGGCCTCATTACTGCTAGATGCTGATGGAGACAGTCTTCCTCAGACACTGCCCAGCTGGGATCTACTAATCCCAGGGGATGAGGAGGGCCTCATTACCACCAGGTAGGGAGGAAAGCTGGCACCGTGTTCAGCCTCTCTGATGTTACCCCAGCAAGAGGGCTAGGGGTGCCCTGTTCCCGCCTGGCCAGTGTGGTGGTCCGGGCCCCCCATCAGCCTTTGACGGCAAGGATGGGAGCAGAGCCACAGTGACTCTTCGGTGGTATTTGGATGGAGTAGTGGGCTGTTGTCTAAACCTGTTCTGTCTTGCTGGGTTGGCCTTTTCCTCCTCCTGGGGCTAGAGAGAGCAGGCCTAATTTGGTTTGTTTATTTATTTTGTCTGAGCCTGTTGACATTAACACATTGCCTGTTTCTTCGCTCCAAGTATGGGATATTTGAAGCCAAAAGAAAAACCAGGAAACTTAGCATCATGTCATTCCTTAGGTCCCAAGGTCCATGGTGCTCTGCTTCCTCCTTTCCACCTCTTTTTTTAAATATGTGCAATATCTAGGATTTTTATTTGTACTTAGTGAGCGAAACAGCAAGAATTTTGTGTACCTCCATCTTACCTCAAGCAGAATTTGTTTCTGATGTTAGTGCTTCTCTTTTAGAACTCACCCCTTAGCCTTGCTGCTTCTGTATTTCTAATACATTATGACCTAGGAAATAGAGGGTTTTCATTAGAACTGAATCTGAGATGAGAATATATGTGAATAAGGACCTACGAGACTCTAATGATTAAACCTAATGAACTGTAGTTAAATGATATCGGCAGGGCTTTTCTGGCTGACACCTCAGTCTTTAAAAGAAGTGAGGTGCTGTTACGTTAGTCCGTGCATTACTAGCCCAGTGTGGGGAATCGGAATCTACATGTTTGTTGTTTGGGTGTTTTTTCCTGCACTTGTGTTTTCAGGGCTGTTTGAAACTTTCCATTTATTTTCTTTTCCAGTCAAGGGGAAAACAATCAGTTGGAAAAATGATTTTTCAACACAGGTTTTTGGGATTTCAAATAATTTTAAGCATTAACAAGTAAAGGATTAACTGTGACATATGTTTCTTTAACAAGCAGTGAAGAGTAACAGTATATTCTTGAGTTTAGTTTTATTTCTTATAAGCTCTTGGCATTATTATTTATTTAAAGTCTTATGCTTTATTCCTGAAAACTACTCTTTCTCCAGTTGTGGTTTTTTAACTGGAGTGCTATTTTGTTCTATTTTTAAATTTCTTTAACTTCTAGTTGTCTCAAAATATAGTTTTTAAACTTTTAAACGAAAAAAATAATTATATCTCTAGAACATTGTACCTACCTAAATCTTTTGTTTTTTAATATTTTTATTTATTTCTAGGAGAGAGAGAGAGAGAGACAGCGTGAGCAGGGGAGGGTCAGAGAGAGAGGGAGACACAGACTCTGAAATAGGCTCCAGGCTCTGAGCTGGCAGTCAGCACAGAGCCCGATTCTGGGCTCTAACCCACAAACCGTGAGATCATGACCTAAGCGAAAGTCAGACGCTTAACCAACTAAGCCACCCAGGCGCCCCACGAAAGTCGGACGCTTAACCGACTAAGCCACCCAGGCGCCCCGTATACCTACCTAAATATTAAATACAGTTCCAGGCAGAAGAAAGACATACATTTCAAGAGGCCGGCTTTCTAGTTCTGCCGGGGCTCTCCTGTGACCTCAGGTGTTCTTAATACTGTGCTTAGGTTCTCCTGTTAAAGTTGTTGCCCTGATGATTATTTCTTCACTTTTTAAGAGTATTTCCAGCAGGAGAAAATTCTATTCTGTAGTTGTGGATCCCTGGGAAACCAGAACAATTTGACTTGTGGCCGTCATTTGATGCGGGGCTCACGTTGGTCCAAGGTGGTCTACATGTTTCATGAGGCAGAATGGTACACGTTAAACAGATCTTTCAAAATTTGCTGAAGTACATTATTCATAGTGGCCAAGATAGGAACATAATCTAAATGTCCATCAGCAGGCAAATATATAAATAAAATGTGAGAGATACATACACCTTGGAATATTATTTCAGTCTTAAGACTGGAGGACGCCCTGCCATTTGTGACAGCATGAATGCACCTGGAGGACATTATGCCAAGTGGACTGAGCCAGACGCACACAGATATCGCGTGATCTCACTCATATGTGTAATCCAAAAAAAGAGTTGAACTCATAGTAACAGTAGGATGGTGACCAGAGGCTGCAGAGAGGGTGGGGGGAAAGAGAGATGCTGATGAGAAGCAACAAACTTTGAGCTCTGAGGAAGGTCTAGAAATCTCATATATGGCATGGCGACTGTAATTAATAATGTATGATATAGTCGAAATTTGCTGAGCAAGTGCATCTCCAAATTTCTCATCAGCAAAAAAACAAAAAGATAATGATAGGAGGAGAGGAATGTGTCCACAACTTTGGTTTGGACAATCATTTCACAATGTTTGCATATATAAACATCATATTGTACACCTTCAATATATACAGTTTGTGTTTTTCTTTTCTTTTAATATTTTTTTTTTGAGAGACAGACAGAGCATGAGCAGGGGAAGAGCAGAAAGGGAGACACAGAATCTGAAGCAGGCTCTAGGCTCTGAGCTGTCAGTGCAGAGCTTGACACAGGGCTCGAACTTGCCAGCTGTGAGATCATGACCTGAGCCGAAGTCAGATGCTTAACTGACAGAGCCATCCAGGTGCCCTAGTTTGTGTTTTTCAAGCATAAATAAGTAAATGAGTTTTTTTAAGTTGCTAAGACAGGCCATGTTTCTTCCATGAAAATGGCTAACTCCAAGGGGTTGCATTGAATGTGCAGATTTTGGGGGTTAGTATCAACATTTTAACCATGTTTGTTTTTCCAATCCATGAACATGGAATGTTTTTCCATTTCTTTCTGTCTTCTTCTGTTGTGCCCAATTCGCGAGTTCCCAGAGACCTCCAAGGAGCTGACACCAATGCAAATACAAAAGGGTCTTTATTACAAGCTCGAGCAGGGGCTCATCTGCCTACCGGTGTCATAGCAGCAAGATGAAGCCAAGAACAATAGCGAATAGGGCTTTTAAGGAGTAAGGGATGGGGTGTTACAGTACGTGTAGCATCATCACATGAGCACCAATTACAATTACAGCTTTGACCATTCAGTATCTGTGAGGTGTTCATTACTTTTGGTGGGACCCAATCATGACTTTTGAGGATCCTTTGAAAATGACCAATTATGAGGTGAGTTCAGAGGGCCCACGTGGGGTTCAGGCAAGCGGTGAGAAATTGGCTAGTTTGTATCTGCAGTTCCCAGCCTTGACTCAGACCATAGGAATGTTTTTTTGTTTTTTTTTTTTTAATTACTTCTAGGAGAGAGAGAGCGAGAGAGACAGCGTGAAGAGGGGAGGGTCAGAGAGAGAGGGAGACACAGACTCCGAAATAGGCTCCAGGCTCTGAGCTGGCAGTCAGCACAGAGCCCGACGCGGGGCTTGAACCCACGAACCGCGAGGTCATGACCTAAGCGAAAGTCAGACGCTTAACCGACTAAGCCACCCAGGCGCCCCCATAGGAATGTTTTTTGATTAGCTGACCTGAGGGCGGTCCGAGGATGGCTTTAGCCTTGAACAGTCTGAGATTGGGACTGGGATTGGGGCTACGTGCAGCCCGAGGTTGCTCTTAATGAAGGCCTTAATTTTTGGCTCTTCATTTCCCCCTTCTCTTGTGTAATTGAAGGCCCAATCATGGGTCTTCGGTCGGGTTTCAATCATTAGGGTGGCGATATTGCGACCTAAGTATTATGGGTTGTATTGCCCCCAGACGTTCTTGCATGAAGGCAAGCAATCTATTTAAATCATGAAATCTCAGATGGACATTGTTAAAGACTTGATGCGAGTTCAGTATGATGCAATTGATAAATTCAGTTATTTTGTGACATATAATATTTTAAGTAATCAGAATATTACATGATAACTCTATATCAAAACATTAAAACTTTAGGATTTGTATATATATTTGGGCAGTTATACCATTTACTCATGTAATATAACCTAAGGTTTACTGTTGTACATAGTGTTTTCCCAAGTAACTTAGTATCTTAAATAAAAGGGCCTAATTGGCCAAAAGACCCGTTTTTATTATTTAAATCCTGGGAAGTTTGTTAAAACTTTAGGAAGTTATAAAGTGTATTTTAAATAGGATTACAGATCATTAAAATTTTTTAAACTTTTTTTTAACTAAAGTGGCAATAAAAGATCTTAAAGGCGAATGTAGAAAAACCTAGCTCCTTCAACATTGAGAAGCTTTAACTATGCAATTAAAGACCTGATAAAGATGATACTTAAAGCTTTGGTTTTCTTGGCAGCAAAAGGAGAAAACCTTTGTTTACATTGTATTATCAAGAGTAGATTTACCATTTAAGAAAACTTTGTGTTTTGACCAGAGAGAAAAGCAGAGTTTTAACTTTATACCAGTGTATTTTTTAAATTCCATTTATTTTAACTTTAGTTTATCCCGAGTACACATAGAATATCTTTTCAAAGATTTTTCTTTACGGACCTTTTACATTTTTTTTGTCTTTAAACTGTTTCAAAACCATTTTTTCTCTAAACAACCAGTCTTATTTACGACAAAATTACTTTTTTATTTTTAACAAAAATGTATTTCTATTTTTATATCTTTTTTATGTATCTCAGTTTTTTACATACAGGATTGTTTTTTTTTTTTTCAATTTTCTATCAGTTTTAAGTACACTTAGCAGAATTTTAACTTAGGAAACCTTAGTCTCCAATTGAGGACTTAGTAACCAATTGAGAGGTGTTTACATTAGAATTTTTAAATTATTATTTTTTTAAAGGTCCAAATAGTCTTTTTTCCTGCAATAGGAAGCTGAAAACTCAAACCTATGTTTAATAATCATGTATTTTATTTGGATAGAAAGCATGTAATTCAGGCCAGACATGTTTTTAAAAGGAGTTAATCTCATCTGGTAGGGGGAGTTGTGCAGTGCACAGGGGAGGAGAGTCACCCAGTCTCCACCAGTCTCCAAGGTCAATTTAATTAAGGTCTCTTTTAGGGTTTTACTTATTTTTTTTATCTGTTCTGAACTCTGGGGTCTGTATGTACAATGTAATTTCCAATTAATCTCCAAGGTCATGGTTAGGCTCTGACTTACCTTGGACACAAAAACTGGTCCATTATCTGACTCTATCATCTGAAAAAATTCATACCTTGGTAGGATGTCTTCTAGCAGCTTTTTTGCCACCACCTGTGCAGTTTCGTGTTCGGTGGGATACGCCTCAGTCCATCCTGAGAAAGTGTCTACAAAGACCAGAAGTACCTGTAGCCATACCTGCCAGGTTTTACTTCAGTAAAGTCAGTTTCCCAATAGGCTCCTGGGTGTTTTCCTCTTAGACGTGTTCCAGGATTATGGGGGTTCTGGGTAGCGTTGGGCGTTGACAGGCTCTGTATTTACTGACGATTTGTTCAATTTTGGAGTTGACATCCTTAATTTTAATGTGTGACTGTCTAACCAGGTCTTGTAGTCTTCTCTGTCCCCTTGTGGGATGCTCGGTGTATTTTTGACAGAACCCTTATTCCCATTTCCTCAAGCAGAATGATTTTGTTATCTGAGGACCTGTACCGGCCCTTAAGGTATTGGGTCATAGGCAGTCCTTTAATCCATTGTAGGTCCTTGAGTGAATAACGAGGAGTCTCTGGTAGGTTGGGGTCCCCCGGATCTATGACTTTGACTGTTAGGGCCGGGGTGTCATTGAGGGCCGCTTCTTTAGCAGCCCAGTCGGCCATATTGTTGCCTCTGGCCATCTCAGTTATGTCCTTTTGATGGCCTGGACAATGGATGATAGCTAGGTTTTTGTTTTTGTTTTTGTTTTTGTTTTGGGAACCATAAAGCCTTGAGGAGAGCTAGGATCTCCTTTTTTATTTTTAAAAGTTTTTCCCTCTGCTGTGAGGAGCCCCCTTTCTCTATAAATTATCCCATGGATTTGAGCCATGGCGAAGGCGTATTGACTATTTGTGTAGACATTTAGTTTTCTCTTCTGCCCTAGAGTTAAAGCTTTAGTAAGCGCAATTAGCTAGGCCTTCTGTGCTGAGGTCCTGGCTGACAAGGGTTCCGCCCAAATGACTTTTTCGGTGGATACCACCGTGGCCCCGGCATACCTCAGTCCTCATTGTAGAAACTACTGCCAGCTGTGTACCAGGTGATTTCCGAATCTGGCAACAGGACGTCTTGCAGGTCCAGACGGGTGGCATGAATATGGGCCAGGATTTCGGCACAGTCATGGAGGGGAGCCTCTAAGTCCGGGTCAGGCAGCAATGTAGCCGGGTTCAGGGCGGCCGGGGCCTGGAAAATAATTCTGGTAGGGTTGAGTAGCAGAGTCTGATAATGGGTCATACGGGCATTTCTGAGCCATCTATCTGGTGGTTGCTTTAGAACTCTCTCTATTGCATGAAGGGTAGTGATGGCCAGCTCTTGCCCCATAGACAATTTATTTGCAATTTTAACCAGCAGGGCCATAGCCACAATCATGTGGAGACATGGCAGCCAACCGGATGCCACCGGGTCCAGTTTCTTGGAGAGGCAGGCCACAGGCCGGCGCCAGGGGCCCAACATTTTTGTTCCCTCAGGGGAGAGATGGATTTGTGCCCCCAGTTTTGTCTATAAGTTATGGCCCAGAAGGGGGTAGGGGCATTCTGGGATGACCGTAAGTGAGTGGGATACCCAACCCACACCCAGATCCACAGTTCTTCAGGTAATCCATGGATATTGCTTGACTCCGGTGCTCCTTGGATCCATGATCTTTTGGCTGACAGTGGGCCCCCGGGCTGTAGGAGTACAGAATGTTGGGCCCCCATATCGACCAAGAAGTCTGAAGATTTCCCTTTCATTTGTAAGGTTACTTTGGGCTTGGGGAGGGGCACTGAACCCCATCTCCCCTAGTCACTGTCATCTCTCATTACTAGAATGGGAGTTTTAGATTTATTTTGGGGGCATTCTTTAGCCCAATGTTCTTTTTTTTTTTTGCAGTAGGCGCATTGATTTTTGTTTAAGTGAGGGCGCCCCTCGAGCCGCTGGGAGTTCTCTTTTTTTTTTTCCTGAAGCAAACTGCCTGAGGCGTCTTTTCCGGTCCTCCGGTTCCACAGTTGCCACGAGTAGGATCTTGACTAGACTCTAGGTTTGTCTCTTTTTAGCTCTTACCTGCTTGTCCTCTGCACTGTCCCTGTTGCTGTGCACCCTCTCTGCCACGACCACTAGATCTTGGAGGCTCTTTTCCCTAGACGTTCTAGTTTCTGAAGTTTTCTCCGAATGTTGGGGGCGGACTGATTGATAAAAGCCATGGCCACAGCATCTAAGTTTGCTGGGGCCTCTGGATCTATAGGGGTGTACTGGCGGAATGTCTCTATTATTTTTTCAAGGAATGTTGCAGGGTAACATTCCTCTCGTCCCTGACTGACTTTATATATTTTGGCTATATTAGTAGGCTTGCGAGCCGCAGCCTTGAGACCTGGCAATAGAGTCTGGCAGTAGACTAAGAACTCTCCTTACCTTCAGCCAAGTTGTAGTCCCAATTTGGCCGTGCCAGGGGAAACCCAGAGTCAATATGCGCCTGGTCCGTTGTGGGGACCCCAGTGGGGCCAGGAACTAATTTCCTGGCCTCACTCTGGATGCGTTCTCGTTCCTCAGTAGTGAACAGGACCTGCAACAACTGCTGGAAATCATCCCAGGTGGGCTGATGGGTGAACAGAACAGTTTCTACTAGGTTAATAAGGGTGCGGAGATTCTCCAAGAACAGAGCGTTTTGAGAACTCTAATTGTACAGATTACTTGTGGCGAAGGGCCAGTAATGGTGGGGCTGGTTGCCCTGATCATCAGGGGGGTCCGTGGCCCTAAGGGGCAGGACAGTAGAGTCCGGTTCCTCAGGGGTTGCGCCGAGCCAGTTCCTTGTCCAGGGGTATGTCTGCTCAAGATACTGAAAAGTATTGGATACCATCCTGCTGGATAAAGCCAAGGCATGGCAAAGAGACAACGCTTTAACGAGATGGTGAAGGAGTTCCATCAGTTGGATCGCCAGAGCCAGAGTTTTACAACCGGGACACAGACGGCAATACCACCCACCTGGGGACAGCTGAAGAGGATGACACAAGAAGCTGAACCGATTGTTCAACATTCAGGCCAGAAACTTACCCCTTTTATTTTATTTTTGGCAATGTTGGCCGTGATATCTTGCCAGTCTTCTGCTGCTGGAGACAGAAACTCCGAGCAATGAAAAAGCAACAAAGTGTTTATGTGCTTTTTTATCTTAAAGAAATAAAAAAATGGGGGATGGGGGTGGAATGAATGCCCTGTCGCAGGCTAACAATGAAGGGCCTGTTCCAGGTTGACCGTCCCCAATCGCAGGATGCATCCTGAGCCGGAACACCCTAAGCTTGTAAACGAACCAGGGTGCTGACCAAGTAGCAAACTCAAGGTCAAGACAGCCTACATGCGCACACAAGACAGTGTCTAAGCGGAAGGTCACTTGCGAATGCAGAGCGGGAACTTGGCAACAGGCCCCTGGGAACAGAAAATGGGAGGACAGTGGAGTCGGGTCCTTCCGGGGTTGCACCCGTTTCTCAGAAGTAACTAAAACAGGGGCTGATGCAGAGGAGGGCGCCACCTGGGGAGGTAAAAAATGTTTAAGCCATGGAGGGGGATCATCCATTAAGTCGGCCCAGACAACAATATATGGAACCTGATCCAGGTGGCTCGTGCAGGGCTGAGAGACCTGCTGTTCTGCTTGGTGAAAAGATTCTGACATTTTCTTTTCTTTTCTTTTTTTTTTTTTTAATTTTCATGGAGAGATTGTGCGCTCAAGCTCTGATATCCTTGAAGTGAGTGAGCAACAGGTCCAGGGTTTTAGAGGGTGTCTGTCCCATTTCGTCAGTCTCAGTCGCCCAGTAATAAAAGTCCAACAGACACAACTGACAGCCACAGAAACACACAGAGAGACAGATAACAAAGTTCGCTGCGCGGGGAAATGAAACTGAAACCAGGACGGCGGCGCCGCGGGAAAGAAACAAACTGGGACGAAGGCTTTCTGTTGGATCCTGGGCACAACCTGCCTTGTCCCTCTGAACCAATACAGAATACAGGTTAGGGGCAGTCCATTGGACACTTCTTCCCCTCTGATACAGAATACAGGTTAGGGGCAGTCCATCGGACACTTCTTTCCCTCCGATACAGAAGGAGCCTGGAACGTCTTCCAGGTCTCCCGCGACCGTGGCCCCCCAGCGCGTCCGCCTTAACCACCTTTGGTCGCCTAATACAGATTTGTCTCGAGACCAGAGTTACACAGATAAACACAAAAGAAAGAGATTCTTACCAGCTGGATGACCCTCTGGTTCAGGGGTCCTGAGTGGTGGGGGGGGGGGGGGGTCTTGGGGAATCCCGGACGAGCCCCCAAATGTTGTGCCCGATTCGTGATTTCCCAGAGACCTACAAGGAGCCGACACCAATGCAAATACAAAAGGGTCTTTATTACAAGCTCGAGCAGGGGCTCATCTTCCTACCGGTGTCATAGCAGCAAGATGAAGCCAAGAACAATAGCTAATAGGGTTTTTAAGGAGTAAGGGATGGGAGTGTTACAGTACATGTAGCATCATCACATAAGCACCAATTACAATTACAGCTTTGACCATTCAGTATCTGTGAGGTGTTCATTACTTTTGGTGGGACCCAATCATGACTCTTGAGAATCCTTTGAAAATGACCAATTATGAGGTGAGTTCAAAGGGCCCACGTGGGGTTCAGGCAAGCGGTGAGAAATTGGCTAGTTTGTATCTGCAGTTCCCAGCCTTGACTCAGACCATAGGAATGTTTTTTGATTAGCTGAATTGAGGGTGGTCTGAGGATGGCTTTAGCCTTGAACAGTCTGAGATTGAGACTGGGATTGGGGCTACGTGCAGCCCGAGGTTTCTCTTAATGGAGGACTTAAATTTTGGCTCTTCACTTCAGTTTCTTTCATAAGCTTTGTGTAGTTTTCAGCACAGTTTGCAGCATGTAGATCTTTTATCTCTTTGGTTAGGTTTATTCCTAGGTATTTTATGATGTTCAGTGCAATTCTAAGTGGGATTGATTGCTTGATTTCTCTTCTGCTTTATTATTGGTGTATAGACATGCAACTGATTTCCATACATTGAGTTTACCTCCTGTGACTTTGCTGATTTCATGGATCAGTTCTAGCAGATTTTTGGTGGAGTCTTTCGGGTTTTCCATGTAGAGTATCATATTGTCTGCCAGGAGTGTAAGTTTGACTTCTTCCTTGCCAGTTTGTATACCTTATGCCTTTTATTTCTTTTTGTTATCTGATTGCTGAGGCTAGGACTTCCAGGACTATTGTGAACAACAGTGGTGAGAGTGGGCATCCCTGCTGTGTTCCTTTCCTCGGGGGGAAAGCTCTGTTTCCTCAGCATGAATGGAACTGGAGTGTATTACGCTAAATGAAATAAGTCAGTTAGAGAAGGACAAATATCATATGATTTCAGTCATGTGGAATTTAAGAAACACAACAAATGAACATAGGAGAAGGGAAGCAAAAGTGAGATAAAAACAGAGAGGGAGGCAAACTATAAGAGACTTTTAAATACAGAGAAAAAACTGGGGGTTGCTAAAGGGAGGTGGCTGGGGGGATGGGCTAGATGGGGGATGGGCATTATGGAGGACACCTATTGGGATGGGCACTGGGTGTCATATGTAAGTGATGAATCACTGGGTTCTACTCGTGAAACCAATACTACAGTGTATATTAGCTAACTTGAATTTAAATAAATAAATCAAAAAATAAAAATAAAAATGATTACTGAAAAACAACAAAAAAGGCTGACTCCATGGTAACAGGAAACAACAAAGTGCTCTTTCAGCTCTGACTTCTGCAGTGGCAGAGCGGGTGCCTTGTTTTTATCACCAGGCCCCTCTGTTCCCAGAGCACTTACCATCGTGCCTGGCACATAACTGCATGAAGGCGACTCAGTAACTAGGAAAGAACTACATCAGTTGCCTCTACGATTCCTTATTAAAACTTTTTGTTGTTGATTGGGGCGCCTGGGTGGCTTAGTCGGTTGAGCGTCCGACTTTCGCTTAGGTCATGATCTCGCGGATCGTGGGTTCGAGCCCCGCGTCGGGCTCTGTGCTGACTGCCAGCTCAGAGCCTGGAGCCTGTTTCAGTCTGTGACTCCCTCTCTCTCTGACCCTCCCCTGCTCACGCTGTCTCTCTCTCTCTCTCTCCTAGAAATAAATAAAAAATTAAAAAAAAAAAAAAACGTTAAAAAACTTTTTGTTGTTGAGCCCATTGTTGAGTTTGGGAGTAGACAGTTCTGCTCTTTGATCATATTCCATTCCTGGTTTAATTTTATTCAGTCTGGAACACACATTATTTCCTCTAGTCCTGGAAAGTACTGTGTGAAATTATTATTACTTTGTATATGTGTCTGAGCCCAGAGAACAATATTAAATACCAGAGATGGTAACTTGCTATCAGAATTGCTCCCTGATTATAGCAAGAAAAACATCACCTGTTAGCTTTAGAAATTCATCATTCCTCATTGCCATACGTGGCTGAACTGTTATTATTTTCTTATCTTCTCTTTTTCCCAACATAGGGCCTTGGGATGCTGTTTCTTCTACCTTGAGCACTTTTCTCCACCCACTTCTTTTCATGACTGGCCATATTCTGAATTTTTAGCTTAAATGTTATGTTTCCAGAGAAATAGTCCCTATTTCACCTCATTTAAAGTGAGTTCCCTAGGAGCACTTAGGTGGCTCAGTCAGGAAGTGTCTGACTTTGGCTCAAGTCATGATCTCACAGTTCCTGAGTTCGAGCCCTGAGTCAGGCTCTGTCTTTCTTTCCCTCTGCCCCTCCCATGCTCCTGCTCTCGCTCTCTCTCAAATATAAATAAACATTAAAAATTTAAAAAAAATAAAATGAGTTTCCTTAGCTCTGTCTTGGACTAGAATTTCTTTACTTCACAGCACTTATGACAGTCATTCTCTGTCTACTTGGTCCTGTTAGTTGTCCTCATTAGGTTATAAATAACTGCAGAGGGACACTGGGGTGGCTCAGTGGGTTGAGCTTCCAGCTGTTGATTTTTGCTCAGGTCTTGATTTCAGGTCACGCGTCAGGCTCCATGCTGAGTGTGGAGCCTGCTCAAGATTCTCTTTTTCTCTCCCTCTGCATCTCTCCACCACTCATGTGCTTTCACTCTCTAAAATTAAAACAATAAATAAATAAATTGCACAGACCACCTCTGTTCTTGCATACTGTTACATCCCCAGCAGATAAATGATCAAAAGTGCTCTGATTATGTTTGAAGTTGACATATAATCAAGCATTCATTCAGCAGTTATTTATTAAATGTCTTTTAGGTGCAAGGCTTGGTTTTAGGCACAGAAATTCCAGAAATTAGGGACGCCTGGGTGGCTCAGTTGTTTCAGCGTCCAGCTTCAGCTCAGGTCATCATCTCATGGTTCGTGGGTTTGAGCTCCGTGTCGGGCTCTGTCCTGACAGGTAGCTCAGAGCCTGGAGCCTGTTTCTGATTCTGTGTCTTCCTCTCTCTCTGACCCTCCCCTGCTCACACTGTCTCTCTCTCTCTCTCAGAAATAAATAAAATATTTAAAAAATTCTAGTAATTAAAAATTTCAGTCAACACACTCAGTAAATGTAGCATCTGATGGGGGAGATAGACAGTTAAAATACAGTTCTTTTATTCAGCAGGTCTGTGTAGTTCCTAATATGTTTGAAGCACTACCTTATGTGCTGACATAGATGTTATCAGTCTTAATACAGAAAAATTAACATAATTACAATTTAGTAAGATAAACACTATGATAAAGTTAAGCTTAGGATTCCATGGGAAGACAAAGTTGTATGTCTGTGGATGTTGGGAATAGAGGCGTCTTGAAGAGAAAAGTTACAGAAAGGCTGTTATACAGTCTCTAGTAAAGTGATTAAAACCCAGGAAGAGTCAGGCTGCCTAGCTTAGACTCCCTCTTCTATTTAGTGATTATATGACCTTGAAAAAATTGCTTACCGTTTCTAAGACTCTGGTCTTTCATTTGTAAAATATTCAATTCCCAGAATTGTTGTGGGCCGAAGCAGGACCGTAGGTGTGAGTTACTGATGCACCGCCTGGCCGTACTGAGACTTCGTAATAATAGTGGTGTTCTTTCCATTTCCACAATCCATCTTACATGCATTGATGGACTTTGCTTTGCCTTCTCCCAAACTTACTTTCTGCATCAGTGCCCAGAATCCTGATTGTATCTCCTGTCCCAAAGATAAAAGTCAGTTCTATAAGCAGTTACTCATAAGTGTATTTAGTGCCTTTGGGAGGCAAGCAGACATGGAAAGTGTTTATCTGAAAACAAAAGTAAGACAAAGCAATTGAAGACATGTGATTGTATTAGAAATTTGCTAGAACTCAAATTGAGGTAGATACAGATACAAGTACTTTTTAGGTATGGAACACATTCTCTGCTTACAGCTTCTGTTTTTGTTTATGATGAAGAATGTGGGAGGAAAGGAGAAAGTGATCTTGTGAGAAGATAAGACTAGTAGATAGTTGATAGATACGCCGGATGAGGCTTGAAGAGTCTTTATTGCTTTTCGTTGCCTCTTCTAACCATTGCTCTCTCTTTTCTTTAAAATCCCTCAGCTTTTATTTTTTTAACTTTTTTAAAGTTTATATATTTTGAGAGAGCGTGTGTGTGCACTTGAGCATGAGTGAGGGAGGGGCAGAGAGAAGCAGAAAGAATCCCGAGCAGGCTCCCCACGGGCAGTGCAAAGCCCTGCACGGGCCTCCATCTCACTCACAGTAAGATCATGATCTGAGCTAAAATCAAGAGTCAGATGCTTAACCACCTGAGCCATCCAGGTACCCCTTTTTTTTTTCCAACTGGAATGTAGTGGACATACATTGTTGCATTAGTTTTAGGTGTACAGCTTAATGATCGGACATCTCTGTACCTTATGCTCGCCGCAAGTGTATCTTGGACTATGGACTATGTTCCCTATGCTGTGCCTTTCGTCCGCTTGTATCTCCCACTCCCAGCCACCCATTTTGCCCATTCCTTCTTGCATCTCCCCTCTGGCATCCACCAGCTTTTTCTCTGTATTTAGAGATCTGTTTCTATTTTGTTTCTTTTGCTTTTTAGATCTTACCTCTAGGTAAGAAATCATATGATATTTGTCTTTCTTTCTCTGTCAGACTGACTTCGTGTAACATAATGCCCTCTAGGTCCATCTGTATTGTCTCATATGGCAAGATCCCCTTCCGTTTTATGGTTGAGTAATATCCCATTGTGTGTGTGTGTCTGTACATGTGTATATACTTACATCTTTATCTATTTCTCTGTTGATGGACACTTAGGTTGCTTCCATATCTTGGCTATTGTAAATAATCCCACAGTAAGCATAGGGGTGCATACATCTTTTTGAATTAGTGTTTTCTTTGAGTAAATACCTCATAGTGGAATTACTAGATCATATGATATTTCTCTTTTTAGTTATTTGAGGAGGCTTCATACTATTTTCCACAGTGGCTGCACCAGTTTGCATTTCTCCAACAGTGCACATGAGTTTCGTTCTTTTCACATCCTCACCAACACTTGTTATTTCTTATCTTTTTTTATAACAGCTATTCTGACAGATGTGAGGTGAGATCTTACTTGGTTTTGATTTCCATTACCCTGATGATGAGTAACAAGCAACTTTTCATGTACTTATTGGCCATCTGTCTGTCTTCTTTGGGAAAATGTCTGTTCAGGTCTTGTAACCATTTTTAATGGGATTATTCATTTTTTTTGGTGTTGAGTGGTATAAGTTCTTTATTTATATTGGATATTAAGCCCTTATCAGATATATCATTTTGCAAATATCTTCTCCCATTGCCTTTTCATTCTGTCAATGGTTTTCTTTGCTGTGCAAAAGATTTTTATTTTGGTGTAGTCCCAATAATTCATTTTTGCTTTTGTTTTTCTTGCCTGGGAAACATGTCTAGAAAAATGTTGCTATGATTGATGTTCAAGAGATTTGGACATCTTTTGTTTTCTTTTAGGAGTTTTATGGTTTCAAATCTGACATTTAGGTCTTTAAACCATTTTGAGTTTATTTTTGTGTACGGTGTAAGAAAGTGGTCCAGTTTCATTCTACATGTAGCTGGCCAGATTTCTGCCAGATTGTTGGTTCTTGGAGAAGTGAGAAGTCTCCTAAAGATCCCCGGCTCTTCAGCAACCTTCTGGGGTTAGTAACTAACCTCCTTCCTCTGTACCCCAGGCGCCTTGCAAACACTACTGCTTCTATGCCGTCCTCACTGCTGGCCCCGTGCGGTCCTCACTGCTGGCCCCGTGCGGTCCTCGCTGCTGGCCCCGTGCGGTCCTCGCTGCTGGCCCCGTGCGGTCCTCGCTGCTGGCCCCGTGCGGTGTGGTTTGTTAGCTGCCTCTCTACGGGCTCCATTTCCTGTAGCCCTCAGGCTCTCCCAGAGCTGAGCTCACTGATTTTAAAGTACCCAGAGTTAGGCCCTTAGATTGTAAAATCTTGAGAAGTTACGCCCCGCTGGCTTTCAGAGCCAGATGCTCTAGGGATCTGTCTCCCCAGATCAGGGCCCCCGTGTCTGGGGAGCCTGCTGTGGGGTCTGGTTCTGTCCCTTCTCACGCCTGTGGTGGCCCCCCAGTCCGTGGGTAATCTCCCTGGAAGATCGGGTCCTGGCCACGTCTCCACCCGCTCACCGTCTTGATGTGGCCTTCCCTCTACTGTTAACTGTGGAGACACTGTCGGGCCAGTGTTCCGGGTGTCTTTGATGGCATACGTGGCTGTTACTGATGTGGCCGTTACCAAGGTGCGAGTGTGGAATGCGGGGAGTTTCGGCTCCTCCTGCCCCGCCGCCCTCCCGGGCTCCCACAGTGACTCTTGTTATGAGGCTCCTCGGTGGCCGGGGAGGGGGGGGTGGGGGGGCAGCAGAACAGAGGTGTCTCAGCTCTGCCCTGACGCCGCGCCGCCCCCTCCAGCTGCTGGGGCGCCGGCCGCGCAGGGTCGGAGCCCGTGAACGGAGACGTGTCTCCCTCAGCTGGACCGGCGGACGGCTGGCTGTGCTCAGAGCCCTTGAGGTCTCTAGTCCTTGGAGCTACACCTACGGCTCAGCACCAATCACATGTCCTTGACACTGGCCGGGGGCGGGGGGTCCACACCTGACAAAACCTTCCCCCGTGAAAGAACTGGTCCCACAGCACCCAGGGCAGGCAGCAGACCCTCGCTCCTCAGTCCTCTTCCTCCCTTGGAGACCCTCTCCTGTCTTTTGATTGGAGCATTTAGACCATTTCTGTTTAAAGTAATTATTGATAGATATGTACTTATTGCCATCTTGTTCATTGTTTTCTGGTTGTTTCTATAGTTCTCTGTCCCTTTCTTGTGCTTTCTCGCCTTGCAATGCATGACTTTGTTTAGGCTTTCTTTCTCTTTATTTTTTGTGTCTATTACAGTTTTTTGGTTTGTGGTTATCATGAGAGTCACATATTACATCCTAAGAATGCAGCAGTCTGTATTAAGTTGGTATCGCTTAAGTTCAAACACATTGTAAAAGAATTTCATGTTTACTTCCTCTTCCATATTTTATGTATATATTGTCATATTTTACATCTTTTTATTTTGTGAGTTCCCCTTAATAATTTTTTAGATATAATTGATTTTACTGCTTTTGTCTTTTAACTTTCATACTAGCTTTACAAATGATTGCTCTACTGTGTTTATTGTATATTTGTTTTTACGCCTGGTATTTTTTCTGTTTATAATTTTCTAATTATGGCCTTTTCCACTAAAAGAAGTCCCTTTAATATTTAATGTAAGGCTGGTTTAGTGGTAAACTAACTCCTTTAATTTTTCTTTGTCTGGGAAACTCTTTATCTCTCCTTCTATTCTGAATGGTAGCCTTGCCAACCAGAATATTCTTAGTTCTAGGATTTTTTCCTTTTAGCACTGTGAGTGTCATGTCACTCTCTTCTGGCCTGCAAAGTTTCTGTTGAAAAAAAATCAGATGATAGCCTTATGGGGTTTCCCTTGTACATAATTAGTTGCTTCTTTTTGCTGGTTTATTTTTATTTTTATTTTTTTATGGTTGTTTATTTTTGAGAGAGAGACAGAATGTGAGCAGGGTAGGAGCAGAGAGAAAGGGAGACACAGAATCCGAAGCAGGCCCCAGGCTCTGAACTGTCAGCACAGAGCCCGACTCGGGGTTTGAACTCATGAGCTGGGAGATCATGACCTGAGCCATCTATGCTTGTGGCTACCCTGCTGGAATAGCCATCGCTAACGTGGATGAGGGCCAGAGTGGGCAGAGGGTGCCCTGGTCCCCAAGCTGTTTTAAAGCACATGCTTCTAACTCTGCTGCGCACTACTTGCTCTCGTTACTATGGTGACCTCTAGATCCTCTGTGTCATTGCCTGACAGTTTTAGCGCCTGGCTTCTTGCCACTTTCACGCTATTCCAGTGATCATTCCTCGTGCACGTGAAATCCATGCACATAGTATATTTCTCCTTTCCTCCCTCCTCTTTTTCTTTCTTTTGTTTTTTGTAAAGTTTCTTGTAGCAGTATTTTCTGGTTTTCAAAGTGAAGGTCTTACATGGTTTTTGTTACATAACTCTTAAGTATTTCAAATTCTATGATGCTGGGGTTTTTTTAAATTTTGTTTTTAATGTTTTTTATTTATTTCCGAGAGAGAGAGACAGCGTGAACAGGGTAGGTCAGAGACAGAGGGAGACACAGAATCTGAAACAAGCTCCAGGCTCTGAGCTGGCTCTGAGCACAGAGCCCGATGCAAGGCTCGAACCCACGAACCGTGAGATCATGACCTGAGCCGAAGTCGGACACCTAATCGACTGAACCGCCCAGGCGCCCCATGATACTGTTTTAAATAGATTTGTTGAAATTTCATTTTCCATTATTATATATAGAAATATAATTGATTTTTCTATACTGACCTTGTGTTCTGAGAACTTGTTAAATTCATTCATTAGTTCTAGGAATTGCTTATAAATTCCTTAGCATATTCTATTTGTATAATCGTGGCATCTGAAATAAAGGGAACTTAACTTTTGTTTTTCCAGTTGATATGCCTTTTGTTTTTATGTTGGCCTTATTGAACTTTCTAGGAACTCCAGTGTAATGGGGAATAGAAGGAATATAATGAGCTTTTTTGCCTTTTATCCCTTTGGAGGGAAGTATTAACTATTTTATGGTTAACTGTGCTGCTAGCTAGCTATTTTTGGTAAATGCCCTTTATCCCAGATTGAGGAGGTTTCCTTTCATTCCTAGTGTGCTGAGAGTTTTTATCATGAACATGTATTAAATATTGTCATACCGCTGGTCTCCTTTATTTCAGTGTGGTTAATTTCACTGATTAATTTGCTTTTTTTTTTTTAATGTTTTATATTTCTAGGAGAGAGAGAGAGAGACAGCGTGAGCAGGGGAGGGTCAGAGAGAGAGGGAGTCACAGACTGAAACAGGCTCCAGGCTCTGAGCTGGCAGTCAGCACAGAGCCCGACGCGGGGCTCGAACCCACGAACCGCGAGATCATTACCTAAGCGAAAGTCGGACGCTTAACCGACTAAGCCACCCAGGCGCCCTGATTAATTTGCTTTTTATATGTTCTAGAGCACGTGAGCAGGGGAGAGGGGCAGAGAGAGTGAGAGAGAGAGAGAGAGAGAGAGAGAGAGAGAGAGAGAGAGAGAGAATCTCAGTCAGGCTTCCTGCCCAGCACAGAGCCTGACGCAGGGTTCAGTCCCATGATCCTGAACCAAAATGAAGAGACAGACGCTCAACTGACTAAGCCATCTAGTCACCCCTTTTTATTTTTTATTTATTATATTTTTACTGATTAATTTTGAAATGTCAAGTCAACCTTGCCTTCTGAGGGTGGCTCTTATTTGGTAATGATATGGTTGTTTTTTTAAATAAATTGTTGGATTTTATTTGCTAATATTTTGTGAAGAATTTTTTGTATGTATTTTTTGTAATATTTTGCAGTTTGAGATGTTGGTCTGTAAATTTCTTATAGTACCTTTGTGAGGTTTGGAAACCAAGGTTATACAGACTTTATAAAATATGCTGGAAAAGTTTTTCCTCTACTTCTGTACTTGGAAAAAGGTTTTATGATTGTTATTTCTCCTTCATATGTTTGACAAAAAGTAATAACAAAAACCTGAACAAGGAGTTTTCTTTGTAGGAAGCTTACTACTTAGAAATTAATTTTATTAATAGAGTTTTTATATTTCTTTTCTTTGTCAGTTTTGCTAAGTTGATTCTTTTATGAAATCGGTCCATTTTATCTAAGCTGTTGAATTTATTAGCATAAAGTTGGTCATATTCTTTTAATGTCTGTGGTATTTATAGTGATATCCTGTCTTTCATTCATGAGAGCGATAATTTTGTTTACTTTTTTCTTCCTTTTTTTTTATCCAGTCATCATTCTTGGTAGGAATTTATCAATTTTACTCAAGTTTTAGTCTTTGTGGTCTCTCTTTTTTAGTTTACTCTTTCATCTCTTCTTTTTTTAGTTCCTTTCTTCTTACCATAGAATAAAGTTGCACATTTTCCATCTTCTTAAGGTGGAAACTAAAATCATTGATTTTAAATTTTTTTCCTTTTCCACAGTAGCCATTTAAAGTTATAAATTTCCCTCTGGGGGCACCTGAGTGGCTCAGTCAGTTAAGCAGTCGACTTTGGCTCAGACCATGGTCTCATGGTTCAGGAGTTCGAGCCCCACTCGAATTTGCTCAAGTTCAAGTCCACTCGGACTTGCTGCTGTCAATGCAGAGCCTGCTTCAGATCCTCTGTCCCCCTCCCTCTCAAAATTAAATAAACATTAAAAAATAAAATAAAATTCCCTCCAAACAACTGCATGTAAAAATTTGGTACACTGCATTTTCATTTTCATGTTGTTTAAAATGTTTTACTGCTTCCTTTTTGATTTCTTTTTTTGACCAATAGCTTATTTAGAAGTATGTGGGGTTTTTTTTCCATTTCCAATATTGAGCTTTTCTAAATACCATAATTGATTTCTAATATAAATCTATTTTGATTGGAGAACATACTCTGTAAAATTTAAATCTTATGGAATTCATTGACATTTGTGTTCTGGGCCAATGTAAGATTTCTTATGTTGTACTCAAAAAGAGTATGTATTGCAATTGTTGAGTCTAGAGAGTTGTTCTGTAAATATCAACAAGGTCAAAGTACTTGATATTGTTGTTTAAACCTATATTCCTACTGATATTTTTCATGCAACTATTCTATCAATTATTGAGAAGGATGTTACAATATGCAACTATAATCATGGATTCATCAGTTTCTCCCTTAAGTTCTTTGTTTGCTCCATGTATTTTGATGGTCTCTTATCAAGTACACACATTTATCATTTTTATGTATTCCTGATGAACTGACCCTTCTATCATTGTGAAATACTGTTTTATCTCTGGTAATACTCCTCGTCTTACAGCCTACTTTGCCTGCTGTTAATGTAGTAAAATGTATTCTACTCTTCCATCCCTTTGCTTTCAGTCTGTCTGTGTTTGCTGCGATCCCCTGGGTCCTTGGTTATATTCAGTCTAGCAAGTGCTAAATCAGAAACTGTGAAGGACTGTAAAGGCTCTGAGGTTTTGACCTACATGCAAGCTCTGATTGTAGCTTGCCACGGTTTCCTGTGTATTGTGGCAGGCTGCAAGAAAATGAACTGTATCACTCGTGGGAAAAATGCAGCCAAAGCAGTGTCTTGTGTCAGTTTCCTAAAGCCTGGTCCCTAAAGGGCAGACCTGGAGGGCAGAGGGCTCCTGCGGCCGAGTAGGGACTAGTTCATTATACACTAGGAACCGCGAAACCTGGATACTCATCTTCTACGTGGCCATGCCACCCCTCTCCAGACAGAAGGAAACCTTATGTTTGCTCTAGAGGGTAAGCGCTCTCTGGAGAAGAGAGAGATCTTTATCTTCACTACCCCGAGTCTCAAGGAAGGAAGACCTTTCTGCGCTTTACTATCCTGCACTCTCTACACAAACCCTCTTACGTGGCTGGGAATGCCTTCATTCAGAGAACCTGGGCTGTGCAGAAATAAATATTTATAGAGAACTGTCTCCCAAAAACAAGACTCTGCCTTCTGTTTACATCTAATAATCCTTTTTAAAAAAATTTTCTTTAAATGTTTTATTCATTTCTGAGAGAGAGAGAGAGAGACGCAGCGTGAGCAGGGGAGGGTCAGAGAGAGAGGGAGACACAGAATCTGAAGCAGCTCCAGGCTCTGAGCTGTCAGCACAGAGCCCGACGCGAACCGCGAGATCATGACCTGAGCCGAAGCCGGCCGTTTAACCGACTCAGCCACCCACGTGTCCCTACATCTAATAATTCTTAAAGCAATTTGATGTAAGTCTATCATTTAACCATGTTTTCTGTCAGTTCTATTTTTTTCTCTTGTTTCTTCCTCCTTTCCTGCCTCCCATTGAGTTAGTCAAAAAAATTTAAATTTTACTTTTTTTTTAGTGGCTTCTCTAGGGATTACAATATTCCTTCATAACTATTTAGAGTTATAACTGGACCATTTAACATAAATGTAAGGATCCTTCAACTTGAGGCACCTGAGGGCACAGTCGGTTAAGCGTCCGACTTCATGATCTCACGGCTTGTGGGTTCGAGCCCGGCAGTCGGGCTCTATACTGATAGCTCGGAGCCTGGAGCCTGCTTCGGATTCTGTATCTCCCTCTCTCTCTGCCTCTCCCCCACTCATGCTCTGTTTCTTTCTCTCTCTCTCAAAACTTCATTAAGATGAAGATAGGAGAAGGAAAGGAAAAATAAGATAAAAAGAGAGGGAGACAAACCATAAAAGATTCTTAAATTCCACGTATGA
Organism: Hyaena hyaena; assembly: GCF_003009895.1. Taxonomy (NCBI): domain Eukaryota; kingdom Metazoa; phylum Chordata; class Mammalia; order Carnivora; family Hyaenidae; genus Hyaena; species Hyaena hyaena. The sequence goes on along the minus strand of NW_024081270.1, from coordinate 673,685 downwards.
ATGAAATCATATATTTGTCTTTTCTGACTTATTTCACCTAGCATAATGCACTCTAATTCCACCCACATTATTGCAAATGGCAAGAATTCATTTGATGGCAGGGGCGCCTGGGTGGCTTAGTCGGTTAAGCGACCGACTTTCGCTTAGGTCATGATCTCGCGGTTCGTGGGTTCGAGCCCCGCGTCGGGCTCTGTGCTGACTGCCAGCTCAGAGCCTGGAGCCTGTTTCAGTCTGTGACTCCCTCTCTCTCTGACCCTCCCCTGTTAACGCTGTTTCTCTCTATCCTAGAAATAAATAAAAATATTAAAAAAAAAAAAGAATTCATTTGATGGCCATGTAATATTCCATTATATATATACCACATCTTCTTTTTTTTTTTTTTATTTCTAGGATAGAGAGAGACAGTGTGAACAGTGGAGGGTCAGAGAGAGAGGGAGACACAGACTCTGAAACAGGCTCCAGGCTCTGAGCTGGCAGTCAGCACAGAGCCCGACGCGGGGCTCGAACCCACGAACCGCGAGATCATGACCTAAGCGAAAGTCGGACGCACGCTTAACCGACTAAGCCACCCAGGCGCCCCATACCACATCTTCTTGATCCATTTTCCAGTCAGTGGACATTTGGACTCTTTCCATAATTGGGCTATTATTGATAGCACTGCAATAAACATTGGGGTGCTTGTGCCCCTTTGAATCAGCATTTTTGTGTCCTTTGGATAAATATCTAGTAGTGCAATTGTTGGGTCATAGGATAGTTCTATTTTTAATTTTTGAGGAACCTCCATACTCTTTTCCACAGTGGCTGCACCAGTTTGCATTTCCACCAACAGTGAAAGAGTGTTCTCCTTTCTGCATATCCTCACCCACATCTGTAGTTTCCTGTGTTAATTTTAGCTATTCTGACAGGTGTGAGGTGGTATCTCATTGTAGTTTGGATTTGTATTTCCCTGATGATGAGTGATGTTGAGCATCTTTTCATGCGTCCGTTAGCCACCTGGATGTCTCCTGTGGAAAAGAGTTCACATCTTTTGCCCATTTCTTCACGGGGTTATTTATTCTTTGGATGTGGAGTTTGAGAAGTTCTTTATAGATTTTGGATAATAACCCTTTATCGGATATGTCATTTGCAATATCTTCTCCCATTCTGTCGGTTGCCTTTTAGTTAAGCTGATTGTTTCCTTCTGTGCAGAAGCTTTTCACCTTGACGAGGTTCCAGTAGTTCATTTTTGCTTTTGCTCCCCTTGCCTTCAGAGATGTATCAAGTAAAAAGTAACTGCTGCTGAGGTCAAAGAGATTGTTGCCTGTTTTCCCTCTAGGATTTACATTTAGGCCTTTTATCCATTTTGAGTTTATTCTTGTGTGTGGTGTAAGAAAGTGGTTAAGGTTCATTTTTCTGCATGTCGCCATCCAGTTTTCCCAGCATCATTTCCTGAAGAAAAGAGTCTTTTTTCCACTGGATATTCTTTCCCGCTTTGTCAAAGATTAATTGGCCATACGTTTATGGGTCCATTTCTGGGTTTTCTATTGTGTGCCGTTGATCTGAATGTCTGTTTTTGTGCCAGTACCATACTGTCTTGATAATTACAGCTTTGTAATACACCTTGAAGTCTGGGATTATGATGCCTCCAGCTTTGTTTTTCTTTTTTAACATGGCTTTGGCTATTCAGGGTCTCTTCTGATTCCATACAAATTTAGTATTGTTTATCCTAGCTCTGTGAAGAATGCCGGTGTTATTTTTATAAAGATTGCATTGAATGTGTAGATTGCTTTGGGTAGTATCGACATTTTAACAATATTTGTTCTTCCAATCCATGAACATGGAGTGTTTTTCCATTTCTTTGTGTCTTCTTTAATTTCTTTTATAAGCTTTCAATAGTTTTCTTTTCTCTGTCTCTTTAACAAATGATTTTTTTAAGTTTATTTGTCTATTAGTTCAGAGAGAGAGTGAGAGAGAGCATGCACAATCAGGGAAAGGGCAGAGAGAGAGGGAGATACAGAATCCAAAGCAGGCTTCAGACTCTGTGCTGTCAGCACAGAGCCCAGTGTGGGACTCAAACACACCAACAGCGAGATCTTGACCTGAGCCGAAGTCAGACGCTCAACTGACTGAGCCAGCCAGGCATTCTATTTTCTCTCTCTCTCTTAAGTCTGTCTCTTATTTGCCAGAAGACAGTTTATGAGTACATGAATTTAGGGAACACTGGCAGAATCCCAGCACTTTTTTCCAGCCTTATAATTGTATCTAGCTTGTATTTAAAGACATAGCTTATGCATTTTAATGAGGATAAGTACATTTTGAAACAGTGTTTTACACAAACACAAAAACATTTCAAATCCAAATATTCCTAACAAAAATATATCTCACACAGTGATTATGGAGCAGAATTTCCATCACCTGGAGAAAGAATTTCAGTTCACTGCACTCCTCACTCTATCTTTCAACTTTCAGCAGTTTTCAGTGTATAGCTCTTTTACCGCCTTGGTTAAGTTTATTCCTAGGTATTTTATGGTTTTCGGTGCAGTCGTAGAGGGGATTGATTCCTTGATTTCTCTTTCTGCTGCTCCTTTACGGTTGTATAGAAATGTGACAGATTTCTATATGTTGATTTTATATTGTACGACTTTGCTGAATTTATGTATCAGTTCTAGCAGTATTTTGGTGGAATCTCTCAGGTTTTCCATGTCGTCTGTGAAGAGTGAAAGTTTAGCTTCCTCCTTGCCAATTTGAATGCCTTTTATTTCCTTTTGTTGTCTGATGGCTCAGGCTAGGCCTTCCAGCGCTGTGTAAAACAGCAGTGGTGAGAGGGGACGTCCCTGTCGTGTCCTGGTCTCAGGGGGAAGCTCTCAGTTGTTCCCTCTTGAGGATGACTTTAGCTGTGGGTCTTTCATATACCGCCTTTGTGATGCTGAGGTATGTTCCTTGAGGGTTTTCATCAAGAAAGCGTGCTGTGTTTTGTCAAATGCTTTTTCTGCTTCTGTTGAACAGATCATGCGGTTCTTATCCTTTCTTTTGCTAATGTGATGTATCATGTCGATCGATATGTAGATATTGAACCACTCCTGCCCAAGAATATATCCTACTTGATCATGGTGAATAATTCATTAAATGATGTATTGTTAGATTCGGTTTGCTAGTAACTCCTGTTTCGTTTTGCTTTGTTTTGTTTTGTTTTTAATGTGGCTACTAGAAAACTTAAAGTTACAGGGGTGCCTCAGTGGCTCAGTCAGTTGGGCGTCCGATTCTTGATCATAGCTCAGTTCTTGATCTCAGGGTTGTGTGTTAAAGCATCTCATTCGGCTCTACACTAGGTATGGAGCCTACTTAAAAATAAAAAATGAATAAAAATAATGAAATACACATACAGTTTATATTTTATTTCTAGTGGACAGTGCTGATACGTTATATCTCACTGTGGAGGGGCTCAAGGCTTCTCTGGAAAGGAACTTACAGCTACTCTTGCACTGTACATTACATAAGGTTGAGGGAACACACTCAATATCACAGACCTTGGGGGGATTCTTACTTTTTGTGATAAAACATACATAACACAAAATTTACCATTTTAGCCATTTTTAAGTTCATAGTTGTGGTATTGAGTATATTCATATTGTTGTACAACTATCACCATCATCTTCCCAACTGAAGAACTTTTACATCTTCCACACTAACATTCTTTACCCATTAAACACCTACCTCCCCATACCCTCTTTCACCCAGCCCCTGGCAACCACCATAGTACTTTCTGCCTCTATGAACTTGACTAGTCTAGGCAATATGATTGTGGGGTAAGACGATATTTGTCCTTCTGTGATTGACTTACTTTACTTAGCAGAATGTATTCAAGCTTCATCCATGTTGTAGCATATGTCAGAGTCTCCTTCCTCTTTAAGGCTGAGAAATACTCCCTTGTATGTGTGCCCATTTTGTTTATCTCTTCATCTATCGAGGGACACTTAGTTGTTTCTACCTTCTGGCTGCTGTGAATAATGCTGTCATGAACATAAGTGTACAAACATAAGTGCGTTCACTGCTTTGGGGCATATTCCAGAAGTGGAGTTGCCAGGTTATATGGTAATTCTAAGAAATTGTTTGAGGAATCCCTCTACCCTCTTTTACAGCAACTGCCTATTTTACATTCCCACTAGTGTGTAAGGATCCCAGTTTCTCCACATCCTCATAAGCAGTTGTGATGTTCTCTTTTGTGTTTTGTTTTGTTTTTATAATAGCCAGCCTAATGGATTTGCAGTGGTATCTAATTGCAGTTTTGATTGGCAGTTTCCTAATTAGTGATGTTGAGCATCTTTTCATGCTCTTGTTGGTGTCTGTTTATCTTCTTTAGAGAAATATCTATTCAGGTCCTTTGCCTTTTGTTTAAACAGATCATTTTTGTTGTCTAATTGTGAGGGTTTTTTTATATATTCTTGAATCAATCGTTTATCAGGTATATGATTGGCAAAATTTTCCTCCATTCTTTCAGTTGCCTTTTCACTTTTGATAGTGTTCTTTGATGCATAAAACCTCTTAATTTTGATGTAGTCCAATTTATTTTTTCTTTTGGTGACTATGCTTTGGCATCAGATCCAAGAAATCATTGCCAAATACAATGTTTTTTCCCCTATGTTTTCCCTATTTTTCCCTATGTTTTTTTTTTTTCCTGAGAGTTTTATGTTTTACCTCGTATGTTTAGGTCTTTGATCTACTTTAAGTTAATTTTTGCCTATGCTGTAAAGTAAGGGTCCAACTTAATCCTTTCACGTACGGATATCCAGTTGGTATTACCAACATCATTTGTTGAAAAGACGATTCCTTCCTCACTGAATGTTTTTGGCACCCTTGTGGGAAATCATTTGACCATACAAGCATTTATTTCTAGGATCCCGAGTCTACTCCATTGATCTGTATATCTGTCTGTATGCTTGTACTATATTACTTTGGTTACCATAAATTTGAAGTAACTTTTTAAACCAGAAGGTATGAGACACCCCCCACCTTTGTTCTTTTTCAAGAATGCTTTGACTGTTTGAGGGTCCCTTGAGATTTCATATGAAGTTTAAGATGGGTTTTTTTATTAAAATTTTCAGCACTGTTTTTGGTGTCCAAGTCTTTTGTCTCCTTGGTTAAGTTTATTCCTAAGTATTTTATTCTTTTTGATGCTATTGTAAGTGGAATTGTTTTCTTAATTTCCTGTCCAGATTCTTCATTGTTAGTTTATAAAAAGTATATAGTATATATGATTTTTGTGTATTGATTCTTTATCCTTCAATTTTGCTCAATTTTGCTGAATTTGTTTATTAGTTCTAACAGTGTTTTGTGGAGTCTTTAATGTTTTCTGCATATAATATTATATCACCTGTGAACACAGATAATTTTACTTTTTTTTCCCCTCCATTTTGAATGCCTTTTATTGCCTTTTCTTGTCTAAGAGCTCTGGCTAGCACTTCCAGTACTGTGTTGAATCAAATGGTGAAAGCTGGCTTCCTTGTCCTGCCCTGGGGGTATTCTTGAAGGAGACTGTCTGGGAGTGCCTGCCTGTGGCGCTGCACCCCTGTCTCCTCCCTGCCACCCACCGTCTCCTCCCCGCCACCCACCGCCTCCTCCCCGCCACCCACCGCCTCCGACCGGCCACCCACCGCCTCCTCCCCGCCGCCCACCGCCTCCGACCGGCCACCCACCGCCTCCTCCCCGCCGCCCACCGTCTCCGACCCGCCACCCACCATCTCCTCCCTGCCACCAGAGTAGGACCACTTAAATATATGTAACCCTACTTCCCAGAAGTGTAGTTCCCAAAATCTGAGTTATTTAGAGTAGAATAATGCTCCAGCCAGTGAAGGTCTTTGGAAGGCTGGTTAATAGTAAACCATGGCACCAAAAACTTTAAAGCGTTTTCACCTACCATGTCTTTGCCCCCATGCACTCCAGCGTGGGGACTCCCTTGGCCGATTCTCAACCAGTGAATTGCAGGCCTCCTTTTCCATTTTTTTCACTGTCCAGCCAATGATTATTGAAACACACACACACACACATATTTTTCACAAGCAGAATTAATTTTTTGAAACAGGTGAAACTAGAGGACATAAACTCAAGTGCCGAGTTGCAATCAGAAATAAATGAAATAGGAAAGTTAAAAAAATAGGGAATGATAAGGATTATGGGCAGGTGTTTGTAGCCATGTGTGAATACGAGTTCAGAGTTGACAAATCTTACACATTTTCCAGAGAAGGTGGAAATCAAGATTTTTATATAAATTACATGGATTTTTAGCATACTTCAGACTTATCATGACAGCCAATTTTTAAACTTTTGGTCTAAAGGAAAAAAGAAATATACACTATTGTCTTCACTGCCCCATACTTTGTGAGGCTGATTCTTCCACCAGTGAATTAACTCTTCACATTCCAGAAAATACTAAAGAATTCCTCCACAGGAGGCTTTGGGAGGTGGGAACATGTATGCAGGCCTGCCAGGCCTGGATAAGGTTCTGGAATTACCACATATAAACATATTAAAATTCTTAGCTAAGGGCCTTTTTTTAAAAAATTTGTTTCTAAGTAAGTAGACTTTTAAAATATGAAAACATCACTATATAATAAATCACTGGTTTGAGGCTATTTTCTGTGTTGAGATTTTTAAAACTTATTCCCTAATTCAGTTACCTACTTTTTGTTTTAAATACAGAGCTTTTGAAGAGAAACGAAAAGAACAAGAAGAAAGAGAACAACAAATCAGAGAACAGATACTTCAACAAAGAAAAGAAAAGTTTGAAGAAGTCACTGAAAAATTCCAACGTGCCCATATTCCTCTTTCACAACGGAGGAGAGCAGGTATCTTAATCTCTAGAACGATCTGAGAGCAAAACTGAAAGTTATATCATATTCAACTTGAGTAGACAGTAAAATGATAAGTTAAGAAAGAAAGTATAGGGTCGCCTGAGTGGCTCAGTCGGTTGAGCGTCTAACTTCAGCTCAGGTCATGATCTCAAAGCTCATGAGTTCAAGCCCTGCACCAGGCTCTGTGCTGACAGTTCAGAGCCTAGGGCCTGCTTCAGATTCTGTCTTTCCCTCTCTGTCCCTCCCCTGCCCGCCCTGTTTCTCTCTCTCCCTCCCTCAAAAATAATTAATTAATTAAAAAAGAAAATTTTAAAAAGTATAAATTCAAACCAAAAAAAAATGTCTTTTGAGTAATAAGACTTTAACCAAGTGAGAAATTGTAACTCAATTTAGGTTTACTTGTAGAATGTGTTTTGTTGGCTCTATTAGTAAATTTTGAAAGCTCGCAGGTTTGATTCTACTTCATCCTGGCTCACAATGTTTTGTCTCGTTAAAACTGATTGAGTAAAAAGAAAATTTAACATTTAGGTTCAGTAAATTAGTGTCACATTCATTCTGGCATTTTATTCACATTTTGGTTCAAATTCCTGTTTGAGAGACTGACATTTAAATAAAATAAAGTGTTCAAAGTGACACAGTACAACAATCTGAGACCTGGAATCTATTAAGAATTTAAATTATGGTTGATTCTTTGGTATCACATCTACATTTTTTATACCTTAAATAGAAACACAGAGTTAAGATAAAATGTCAGAGCTTCAAAAAGAAAAGTACAGGCAGAACCTTTATGTTCAACAAGCATATGTTGTACTATATTGTATTTAGCCCTGGGCTGAGATAAGAGAAAATTCTAACCCTACTCCACTGTTAAAGATCTCACGGCTGATTTTGGAGATGAGAATAATGTAAACAATGTCAGTAAATACACTGATGATTGCTGTGGTAACAGAATGTGTGAAGCTCTGTGTGAACACAGAAGGAAGAAAATCAAACCTGCACAGGAACATCAAGACATCATCCTTGGAGAAATGGAGAAAATGGCTTATTAAACGATTTGTGTGTGTGTGTGTGTGTGTGTGTGAGAGAGAGAGAGAGAGAGAGTGTGAGCAAGGGAGGGTCAGAGAGAGAGGTAGATACAGAATCTGAAACAGGCTCCAGGCTCTAAGCTAGCTGTCAGCACAGAGCCCAACGCGGGGCTCAAACCCATGAACTGTGAGATCATGACCCGAGCTGAAGTTGGATGCTTAACCAACTGAGCCACCCAGGCACCCTGAGAAATGGGTTAATTTGAATCTTAAAGAATAAGCATTTTGCCACACCTAAGAGAAAAAAAATGTTTTAATCCCCAACAGAAGGAAAAGCTTTTGCAAATAAATTACGAAGCATAGGTTGGGGGAAAAGTGAAGAAAAATGAATGTAAGTCTAGAAAAATTAAGTTTGAACCAGGACCCAAAGAGCTTTGCATATCATGCTGGGAATTTTGTCTTTCTCCAAAATGCAATCCACTTAAAGATTTTTAATTGAAAGTCAAGCCATTACTGTGTCTGTCATGGTAAGGGCAGCTTGTAATACCACTAAAACTAACAACAGCTTGAATATGATGGGGTTTATTTTTCCCTCGGATAATATGAAGCTCTGAGGTAGGCAGTCAGAGCTGGTTTGGGGACCATGCAGTGTCACTGGGAACTCCAATGCCTGTGTCTCTCAGCTCAACCATCCTTAGCTTGTGGTTTATATCTCCACCCTCACAGTCACATTGTACCTGCCGAAGCTCCAGCCATCATGCCATGCTGTAGGCACAAAGAAGGCAAAATTGTAAAGGACAAAATTTCCTTTTGAATTATTTTCCTAGAAATATCCATTTACCTGCTTAGTGTAATTTGTACTTGGCAACTTCATGTGCTGTATTGCTACTCCTAACTATTAATGTAGGATCTGTTGCAAAGGAAGAAAGGGAAAATGGATATTGAGTGGGAAATTTGGGTCTCTACTATAATGAGATTTGTTTGTTAGAAAGATAATTACATTTACAACATGGAAGTTGGGTTGGAGTAGACACTGAAGTAGATAGACTGGTATGAGACTATTTCAGTATTTGTGGCAAGAGGGGTTCAGCTGCTAAATTAAAGCACTCTACTGGATGTGGAGGTAAGTGGTAATATATTCAGGAGAGGCAATGAATAGGTTTCAGTTGCTAATTGACGGAGAGTGCCGAGGGTCCAGGTGGAGAGCAGTGCTCTAGGATTCTACAGAGAGCCTCACACATTTTTAGACATTTTTGCAGAATTAGTGATTTTGGTAGATGATGATAATACTAATTAGGGTTATGGATAAAGGAGGAGAATCAGATTACAAGTGTAAATGATCATTAAGTTTTAAATGTATTGCTGTTGAGCCTCCTATGGCTTATCCAAATGGAGAAATCAAATCAGCAACTAGAAATATGGATTTGAAACTTAAGAAAAAGATGGAGCAGAGATGTATATATTTAAGAGTCGCTAATGAATGTATATATAGTTGATAAATGAAGCCGTGGGAAAGATAAGCTAAACAGGATATAGATCATAGATTGAGGGTAGGGCTTAAAATAGAATCTTAATACACCCTAGTATTTACTGTAGGAGAGCCAGAAAAACTAAAAATGGATTTTTTTAAATGTCTTATTTATTTTTAGGAGAGAGAGAGAGAGAGACAGCGTGAGCAGGGGAGGGTCAGAGAGAGAGGGAGTCACAGACTCTGAAACAGGCTCCAGGCTCTGAGCTGGCAGTCAGCACAGAGCCCTACGTGGGGCTTGAACCCACGAACCGCGAGATCATGACCTAAGCGAAAGTCGGACGCTTAACCGACTAAGCCACCCAGGCGCCCCTAAAAATGGATTTTGAGAAGTAAGCAAAAGCAAACAAACAAAAAAAAGTGTAAAAGAAGGCAAAAGAGGGGCTCCTGGGTGGCTCACTCAGTTAAGCATCCTACTCTTGATCTCAGGGTTGTGAGTTCAAGCCCTTTGTTCATGCCCAGCATAAAGCGTACTAAAAAAAAAAAAAAAAAAAAAAGGCAGTAAAAGAGAAGGTAGTTTTAAGAAGGAGAATGTGGTCAGTTATGTTAAATGCCTCAGAGAAGTAGTCACCACTCATGAGAATTATTTGCCCCAAAGAGGGTGCTGACTACCAAATAGTCTAGATACAAAGAGTCAGAGTTTTAGCAAAAACAAATGACACATTTATACAATGGAATATTCTGCAACTGTTAGAAAAATAGTGGAGAAACTCTTTGTGGACTGATACGGAAAGTTCTCCAGCAGAAGGAGATTTACTATGAGGCTAAGGAGGCTTGGGTTTCAGGGCCTCACTGTCACAGCCCCATACCCAATTTCATGTTAGTAATATTGCATTGTTTTTCTTAAGTCTCCCAAATTGCCCTTATACTCTCACAAGACTAGCATCTATCCCTGATTTTCAGGATAGATTGTTAATCATAAAAATCATATGATTGTTAATCATAAAAAGAAGGTCCAGATCAGGATATATTATTCTCCCTTCTGGTAGGAAGAAGGGAAAATTATATATATGTAAAACCTTGATTTGTGAGCATAATTTGTTCCAGACATATGCTGGTAATCCAGAGCACTCATATATTGAAGTGAATTTCAAGAACCATTGGCTCAGTTGTGATCATGTGATGTTTGGCATTGAGGAAGCGCACTTGTTGGGATGAGCACTGGGTGTTGTATGCAAGCCAATTTGACAATAAATTATATTCATTAAAAAATAAATACTTAAAGAAGTAAAGAAACAGTGAAAGAATATACAAGTGACCAAGGAGAGCAAGACTTCCAGATGTGTACTGCGTATGTTTTTCACTTCTGAGTATAATATGTTACCTATACAAAATATCAAAGTAATAGTTTAAGAAAGGTCCGTGCTATCAGTGAAGAACGAGAACATAGCTATGAAAGGCTGCTACTTAATTGACTGACTGTTAGTTCAGTTTATTCCCAAACCCTGAAGGTGCAGTGCAGGCTCACCAGGTAAGCACGGTGCTTGGCCCTTCCCCGCGCTCCAAGAAGGGCAGCAGGCTAGGGGTTTGAACAGCGTCAGAGTCGTTGGAGTGAGCGTATTCGGGTAGAAGAACTGGAGGGACTGGAGCTACTGGGCTAAATGGAGGAGTGCCGCTCTCCTGCGCAGTCAGACTCGAAAATACCAGGCTCCGCTATCCCTGCTGCGTGAGCGTGAGGGGGGTAACCAGGAGTCGTTAAATACCAGCAACAAGAGGCAGTGGCGGGTGGTCGTCAAGTGATCTAAGGTAGTTTTCGGTATCTGGAGTATGACTGACATCCGATTTCCTATTCCAGGCATGCATCGTTGTGATTCGATACTTTTATACAGTAGTCAATGATCCTGACAAGAAGTCTGGTTCCATCGGTCACAACACAATAGCATTACAGCATCCCTGTCTCCCTGTGCCTTACATAACACCCTCATGACTGGCTTATTTTATAACAGGAAGTCTGTACCTCTTAATCCCCACCCCCCCCCCCACCTATTTCACCCTTCACCAGCCTCTCAGTGTTTGCCCTCTCTGGTAGTAGTTTTTTTCCTCCCTTTGTGAGTCTCTCTGTTTTGTTCATTTTTTTTTCTGTTTAGATTCCACATATAAGTGACATCATACAGATTTGTCCTCTGACTTATTTCACTTAGCACAATGCCCTCTAGGTCCATCACATTGTCTCAAGTGGCAATATTTCATTCTTTTTTTATGGCTGAATAATATTCCATAATTTATATATACCACATCTTTTTTTCTTTAAATTTTTTAAACATTTATTAATTTTTGAGAGACAGAGCATGAGTGGGGGAGGGGCACAGAGAGGGAAACACAGAATCCAAAGCGGCTCCAGGCTCCTAGCTGTCAGCACAGAGCTGGATGTGGGATTCGAACTCACCAAACTGTGAGCAAACTGCCTCCATTTAAGCAGGTGAGTTTCCATTTCAGAGAGCTAAGTTTCAACTTGACCAGGAAGGTGAAAGGATATTTAGAGAAGTAGGAGAGGTTGAGTATGTTGAGACCAGTGTGCCCAGCAGAAGGCCTATGGGAAGTGGCTGTGGGGTGAGAGGTTGTGCTATATAGCATGTCAACAAACATCCACATAATCTATGACCTCGAACAAGATGTTTACCCTCCCTCTGCTTCAGTTTCCTCCACTACAAAATGGTGATTCAAAGAGCAACTGCCTCATAGGCCACAGTGAGCATTACATTTGTTACAACATGCTTAAAAATAATGTCTTTAACGGTAAGTGCTCAGTAAACATCAGTTGGTGTTTCTATGTGATGGATTCTTTTCTTCATAAGAATATTAATAAATTTTGTCAGAAATTTATGGAGTTATGATACAGTGCAATTTGCATGCCAGGATGAAGAGACTGAACATTTCTCAAAGTTTTTTTTCCAGGTAAATAGTCTTAAAATTGATGATGTGAATTTTGAGGTCACAATTTCTCTTGGGGGAATTGGATGTCTAAATTTAAAATATTTACACTATTGTAAAAAATATTTTCTTTTTTCAAAGTTTTAAAGTAGTGTTTTATTATTGACCAGTTAGAATAGAAGATGAAGTGATTCTGTACTATATGATTTTTTTCTTTATTATGCCCTTAGTTTTTCAGAAACCAGTTCCTCCTTTGGAAGAAGCCCTCAAACAAATTCAGGAATCCAACTTAAAATCAGAAGGAAACCTTCCCTCTTCCCACAGACCAACAATAAATTGGAGGTAAGTAATTTATTATTATGTATAATTATTAATATTTAATAATTTAGCTTTCTATTACTGAGTTTGTAGGCCTTTTCATCAGTTACTCCTCACCCTTGTAGAATTTTGCTATTTTATTTTTACAAATTAAATTTTACAATTTAATTTATTGTTTATTATTTTATTATATTATTTAATTATATTATTTAATTATATTATTGTTTATTATTTATTTTACAAATTAAATTGAAGTAGAGGAGAATATAAATTGCTTCAAGAATAAGGCAAAATTCTATTGTGGCATTACAGTGCTGCCTATGTTGAATAATTTTCTATGGAAACTATCATTCAAAACATTTTAAAATATTGATGTTCATTATTTATCTTTACTGCAAGGAAAAAATATTGTTGAATTGTAGTGATGTAAATTCAGATAAAAGGAGTAACTGTATGGTAGGCATGGGTTTTTCCTCATGGAAAATCTTTCCTGGATGTCTTGAAAAAGCTAATGGCCCCTGGTTCCTCTCCAGGAGCTTAAATGCATTATTTGGAAGCAATAGAGTGGATCAACCAATCACAGAGTGCCCTGTGACATCTTTTATTTCTCCATTTATTTATTCTAAATGTTTATTGAAGCTACAACATGTATAGCACTAGATCAGGCATTGTGAAGGGGATATGGGAAAGAAGAATGTTTTAAAATACAATTCCTGGTGTACAATCTAGGAGAAAAGTGAAATAATGCCTCAAAAAATATAGAATAGTACCCCATGCGTAATGATAATAATATATAATGTTTGTTTATATAAAGACATTTACATTGGAGACATTAATTATGTTAATACTCTGCCTATACATAATGTTATTTACCAAAGTACTTCCTTTACTAATTTACTAATAGTACTTCCTATTTTTAGAATATCTGTGGCCAGTAGTTCCCTTGATCAGAGCTGAGAACAATTCAGTTCATTTTCTCAGGCTTGGTTATAGTTGAAGAAAGACCTCATGGACTAGAAGATTCTTCAGCAGAGCTTTGAGGAGACTGGGGCTTGATTATGAAATGAGCAAGCCTGGTACTTCAGACAGAGAGGGATGAGTGTGTGCGCAGCACAAGCGTGGTGGGCAGAGTGAGGTGCTCTGGGAGGGAGAGGACGCAGAACGCCAGAGCGCAGAGCCCCGCTAGCCTGGCCGGACAGGAGACCGGAGGGGTAAATGCGTCTGTGCGCTAAGGAGTGCACACTTTATCCTGAGAGTTCGAGAGGAGTCAGTGAAGGGTCTTAAGCAGAAGGGTGGTAAGATCAGCTTTTCTCTTTTATCATTTGTTGTTCCAATCTACACATGTGGATAATGGGTTGGAAGAGGACAAAACAGGAGCTATTCTAACATATGTCATTGAAATTATAGGAGTTCAGAGCTGGAGAGAAAGATCTAGGCCTAAGTTGATTGAACACAGCACCGGAGGAGATGCAGCCACCAAGAGGGTGTGCTGTGACGGCAGGTGTAGGGTAGAGCCCTGAAGAACATTTATGGACGTAGAAAACAGGCCCACGAATAGGAACAGAAGATTGATGTAGGACAGGACAGGGTGGGATCATGCAAGCTAAAATAGTGTGGAATTTCCTGGGGGGAAAAAAGCAGTTAGAGATCAAACAGCCTGTAGGGAGTCAGTGACGTGAAAAGTTGTTATCCTGACCCGAAACAGGCAGCACGTAGGAAAGGGGTGACAGAAAAGTGGTGGATAAAGGAAGTGAAAAGCCAACAAAGGATGGTAAAATGTCCCCAGGAATTGAGAACAGTCAGTGTGACCACCGCAGAGCTGAACCCAGAGCTCTGTGGCCCCAGAAGAGGGCTGCTAGACGGCTGGCGGGGGGGGGGGGGGGGTCCCCCGGGGGGTCCCCCACGCCCAGCAGGGGGCGGCCAAGAAGGACAGTCCTCAAGCACCTTTTCCCTCTGTCGTCCCGTCTCTTTCTTGTGCCTCCCATCAGCCAAACTGAGCCATAAGTCAGAAGGCAAAGGATCATTTCGTCTCCACCAAGCAGAGACAGCGGAGAAGTGTGGAAAGTGAATCTGGAGGGGAACAGAGAGAGTGTCCACTATATTTCACAAGAAAGTCACACCAGTGACTCTGTCAGAGTAGTTTCAGTGAAGGGATAGGCCCAGGAAAGAGATCACCATGAGTGGAAAAAAAACGGAGAGTAAGAAAGCAAAAGAGGAAAAGAGAAAGCAAAAGGAAAAGAGTGATAGACGGATACCCAGAAAAAGTGTCGGACCCAGACAGGACCCACACCTGAGGCCATCAGACTGATGAGCAACAGAACTGAGGTCTAGAAAGAGAGGAGGGCAAGCACGTGGAGCATCTTACATACCTACATTCAGTTGGACGAGGGTTGGCACGGCTTACACCACGAGTGAGATGCACTTCTCCTCTCGGGAGAGGTTCGCAGTCACATTAGAACGCACACGTACGTGTGACACTGTAAGTGGGGCTGTTATGGGAATATTAGCAAAGTGGCAACGTACAAATCGTGAAGTTGGAAAGAAGTCCTACAGGACGGGTGCACATGGTCTCGCAAGGAAGCAGAGGCCACGCGTACCGGGCCCGCAGTGTGGCAGGAAGAAGTGGCACTCACTCAGAGACCTGGGACTGTAGGGTGTGCTGCCGGAAAGACAGGAGATGGTCTGGAAATACGGACTGAGACTGAATGTGAAAGGGTTTTATGAGTGTCTAGGAAGCTTAAGGGTTGTTTCATAACTAGTAGAGAAGCCGTGCAGGTGATCAACCAGGGAGTGATCTCATCCGCTTGGTTATTTTAGAAAGATAACTGGCGTGAGTGTTGGAGAATGAAAAGGATGGAGAGGAACTGAAGGCAAAGGCCACAAGACAGAATTAATGGGATGATGCAAAGCAGCGGCCGTCATTGCCTCTGCTGGACGAGCACGGTTTCGTGCAGCGATGAGAGGATAGATCTGTTAAAGGCTATAAATACTTTAACTGATTAGAAGGAAGGGATGAGAGAAGAAGAACTGAAAATGCCTTTTCACAAAACAGAAGTGACATGAGGAAATAAAAGTTTAAGCATGTTGATCAAGTAGATGTATAAAAATTGGAGCACGGAGTGATTAGTGGCAGGAAAATCAGGTGCTTGCCTCGGCAGCACATATAGTGGCAGGAAAATCAGGAGTTTTCCAGCCATGAATTTAAAAGGACTTAGGTTCAAAGAAAGTCAAAAAGAAAGAAGGAAAAGACATTTCATAGATATAGGTTATGGACATTAGATAATGAGTTTGGTATATGATGGAATAAAGAAAATGAACAAAGCAAAAAATCAAAAGAAACTGAAATTTTGAGGGAATTTGGTAACTTTAAAAAGAAACGGAATGAAACAGTACAAGTTTGGTGAGATATTGCTAAATCTCTTTTGATGCTTCTAGGGGCGCCTGGGTGGCTCAGTCAGTTAAGCATCCAAATTCCGCTCAGGTCACGATCTCATGGTTCATGAGTTCAAGCCCCACATCGGACTCTGTGCTGACAGCTCAGAGCCTGGATCCTGCTTCAGATTCTGTGTCTCTCTCTCTCTGCCCTTCACTCACTCACACTCCACCTTTCGAAAATAAACCAACATTTTAAAAAATTATTTTTTTAAATAAACTTCATTTGAGACTTCTGAATTGAGGGGATAATACCCAAGTAGAAACATACAAAAACAATTTGACCTAAAATGAAATGAGGGATCAAGCTATAGAAATACATTTGAAAGTCATGGTTGTGTATGTTGTTGCTTGTTATATGTACTAGTGTCTCCGCAACCGGATGTGACAAAGGCTAGATGTCACAGGTGCGGATGCTGTGCAGGTGGTGTTCCTTCCTGGCCCAGCGCTGTGCATGCTGGAGGCGGTCAGTACATACGTGAACACTGCTCAGGGAGCAGGCGCTTGCCCCGAAGCTTAATCGACGACGAGGATACTCCAGAAAGGCAGACACTGGGAGGGAGGCGCAGACGGGGGACCGCACCGGGCGCGCAAGGGCGGGCGGCGTGTGCGCGGAGAGGAGCTGGGGCGCCGACGCTGGCCGCGAGGGAGGCCGCGAGTTCTCTTCCCGGGCCTGTTAGGGAGTTCGTCCTGAAAAGTCACCGGATCAAACAGTGCAGAGTGTCCTTCGGAAATAGCACCAGAGTGGGCAGGAGGGGGGTAAGCCTAACGGTGGGGAAAGTGTTGAGGAGGTGGACTCGAACCGAAGGGCTCAGGAGGACTGGAGGCCGTGGGGGTTGGTCAGTAACAGGCAGTGAAGCCGCTTATCAGGGGGGCTGCTGGGGAGGAGCGGGTTAAGGGACAGAGCGCGGCGAGAGATGGCAAGCTGTGGAGACACGTGTAGGTTACTGCCGAGCCAGTTTCTCGTGCTGAGCAGCCTGCGCCACAGACACAGATGTGATCACTGTCAGCGAATGGATGCAACTAAAGACGTGGCTCGCGAGTTCAGCCAGACAGACTCCCGCGGCTGCCGGCTTTGGCTTCAGTTAGAGGACGCGACGCACTTCATGGCTTCAGTAGGAGGCGTCCTCAAGGCCGAGCCCAAGCGTCGCCCCTTTCCCCTCAGGGGACGTGTCAGCTGTGAGGAAGCAAGGTGGGGGGGGGGGCACAGACCCCACGTTCCCAGCCGGAACCAGTGTTTCTGGTGATGGCCCGGGGGGCAGTGACGCCCTCGGGGGAGAGAGAGCCCTCGGGGGAGAGAGAGCGTCCGGGTGCAGGAGCTGCGGCGCTCGGTCAGCGAGGCGCTCGGTGAGCGCGAGAGAAGCAACGCGGGTCATGTGACTCCAGGATTCCAGCAAGGTAGAAAAAAGTGACTCTTCACCTCAAGAGGACAGCTTGTAAAAAGTCCCCAAAATGCACACTTCTTCTCATAGTTTAAATGAAAGTTCAGAACTTCACTGGATTTTAGTACATTAGCATTTATAGCGAAACTTTATAAATGAAAAAATTAGAGTTCAGTAGTATCTTTTTCACAGAATTACCTGGAGTAAGGGGATAAAATAATTGTTTTGACCTTTTGGAAAGGTGTTTTTAGTTTCACAAGTACTTTTAACAGATCACTTTTAAAGGAAGAGTCCATTTCAAAGTTTAGCTGCTCCCTGGATTTTGCAAGCAAAGTGGCTGCATGAGCATCCCCTCCGGGCGTGCAGACCAGCAGCGTGCGTGCTGAGTCTAGATTATGCTTGAGATTTTGTCTCGGCAGCGTTAGGTCAAGCGAGTCAGACTCATTCTCTTTGGAACTTAGTCTCCCAACACTCATTGTGATGGCAAAGTGTTTACCGGGTACTTAATGAGGTGGTTTGTGAAAAATATCATCTAATTGAAAAACACTATTGATGTTGGACACCAGATTGCACTGTGTAATAGTCAGCCCCTCAGGGTATTTTTTAAATTGTGGGTTGTTTTCTGATTCCCCTTTTGGGGGGTTCTTAAATCTCAGCAAGCATCACCAGTATTATGTACCAAAACTCCATTTAAACTTTCTTTTTTTTTTAAATCTTTTTTTTCTGAGCAGAGAGAGAGAGAGAGAGCAGGGGAGGGACAGAGAGAATCCTAAGCAGGGAGAGAGAGAGCGCGAGAGAGAGCGAGCGCAGGGGAGGGACAGAGAGAATCCTAAGCAGGGAGAGAGAGAGAGAGAGTGCGCAGGGGAGGGACAGAGAGAATCCTAAGCAGGCTTTGCGCTGTCAGCACAGAACCCAGCCTGCGGCTCCATCTCCTGAACCATGAGATCATGACCTGACCTGTCCTAGAGTGGGACGCTTAATGGACTGAGCCCCCAGGCACCCCTAAACTTCCTTCAAAGTTTGAGCAGTTGTCTATGTGTGAACAGACAAAATAAAATAATAATCCAGGATCCAGCTCTGAGGACCCAGAAGGGAGACTATACTAGTAGCTGCAGTGTAAGAGCTACCGTCTTTTCTTCCCCGACTGATGATAATCAAGATATTAAGTCAGAATGTGGCCACTTTGTTCAGCTTATGAGACTGCCCCCGTCAAGTTTTGGGTACAGGTTTTGGCTACTATAAAAACGTTATTTTAAAATACGTTTTGAATTGCAAGAACAAAACATTTTTGTACACTTTTTCATTTAACTGGAATAATTTTCAAGTTTCTGCAAATAGAATAATTGTAAATTTAAAGCATTAACCATTTATTGGTGAACAATATATATACTTCCATTCTAAGAAATATAAGTGAATGACGTTGAAAAAAATTCAAGTTTACTATAAAAAAAATCCAGCATATAAAGGACAAGTAAAGAGAGGGGCTGAAGAAAGACTGTGAGAAGGAACACCCGGGAGAGCGATGGTATGCAGACCAGGGGATTCCAGTGTCTGTGTTTGCAGCTCTTCATTCAGCGCGTTAATCACAGGGAGAGCTGGGCCCCCAGGCGACAGAGGTCCAGGCCGCTGGCAGCGGCTGAGGGACACGTGGGGGTGGAGGCAGGGACGGCAATAGAATTTCACAGTCCTCGCCACAGTCCTCACGGGAAAGGGAAGATGACAGGTATTTACGGGGCTTTTAGGGCCCAGGATGAATTTAGAGTCATAAAAAATCCAAGTCGTTTAGAATAAAAATAATACGCATTTTTGTATACAGGTTTTCCTCACTCACAGGTTTCTCTTTCCACATATCATTTGTTACCCTTTGTGATACCAGTTCTTTTCAATAAAAAGAGCTCTTTAGTACTTGAAAGGCTAGACGTTTTTTGCTCAACAGTGTACAGTTCCTTAGAGTCTTAGAAGAGATGAAGTGTCAGAATAACTTGGATTTCCCTGTAGCAAACACAGCTAGCGCTGCACCCGGTCTGGGCTGGGACATTAAATAGCACATGTCATTTTTGTTTTATGAGATATGATTTCTGTTCTAAATTAGAGTACCTCATTTTCATTTATTATTGGAATATACTCTTTTGACCATGACTTCATGACATCTGTACCTGTCTATCTCTATATATACACTTACATACACACATGAATGTTACATATTTAGAAAACAACAAATGTATACAATTTACAGAGAGAACACTATGGCTTTACTTATTAAAAAGATGAATTTCTCTCCACAGAAAACAAGAGTATTAAATAATATGTGTGAAAAGGATTTTTAAATTATAAAATGCTGTATAAATGTGAAATATCAGAATATTGAGGACCAGGTGTTAATAGAAATACTTAGGTGTACTATTTATTGAAAATATGATTAAGCTACAAATATTGATAAGCTATTATCACATCAAAACTATATTGTATGTGGAATATGAACCTAAAATGTGTTCAGGAATAAAGTAATGCCAAGAAGCAGGGAGCATCCAAGGAAACTGATTCTATGAGTCTCATAAACAATTGTTCTAATGTGGAAAACAGTGGCAGATAAAAATAATTTAAGATGTTGGTAATGTGATAATCTAAAGGGAAAAAAATTATTTGAAAAACTGGAAGGCATTCAGTGCTGAAGCATCAAGAACAATTAGAGAAATTTACCCATATGAAAATAGAAGTTGCCCAGGAAGTAATGAGATAAAGAAAATTAATAAGGAACTAACATTAAAAATACAAGTAATCAGCCTTCCATCCCAAGCAAATCTTTATCACAAGGATAACATACTTCTATCTTCTGGTAGATGTAAGGCAAAAGAAGCTGTATTTCCCCAAAATTAAAGTTTTATACTTTAAAACGATGATGTTAGATATCTATCTCCAATATCCATGTATCTGTGGTGAGACAGGTGATCCTGAACCACGTGCCACCCTGAGAAATCTGGCCAGAGCTGAGCTGGGGTCCATTTGACCTCTGTTTTCCCTTCATACCAGTACCTTAAGTCAGATTTTCTGGCCCATGTTCGTCATCTGGTTGACAGTCAGGCCTGTAAGGGGTGAAAGCACTCTTACGAGATAAGGGCTCGTGAATGAGCTCCCCACAGTTCTGACCACGCGTGAGAGGGCGCTGGGTGATGAGAAGAGTGTCATGCGTGGACCCTCAGGACAGAAGTGTGATACGAATCCAGAGCCTAGAGACAGCCTACTGCACGTCAAGGACAAAACGCATCGTAATGAGGCTGTCTCTCTGCCTGCCTGCCCAAACGCTTTTCCACCCGTGCAGATCCATCCCTGCCCGCCCGGCCGCCCCCACCCCTTGCCCCGGCTTGCCTGGCCCGCCGCCCTCGCACCGCTCCCGGATCCCCGCTAGCCGGGCCGCTGTTTCCGCCCCCTGCCAGCCCCGAACCCCGCCTGTCCGCCCGGCCGGCCCCTCCGCTCCCCCGAAGTCCTTTCTGCCGGCGCCCTTACCGCCCTCCCCGCTCCGGCACCCGCCTCACCCTCCAGCCCCAGTAACCGCCGGCGCCTCCAGCGGCCTCCCGCGTCTGCCGGCCCGTGGGCCCCAGCCCCCCCGGAGTCGCGCCGGCCTCGTGCCCCCGGATCCTGACTCGCAGGGCAAGTTATTCTCCAGAACCTTCAGACCCAGACGCCTCGCCCCAACGCCTGCGCTCCTTCGCCGCTCCCTCCCGGCCCGCCTGCTGGTTTGCCCAGCGCCCCCGGACGCCCTCCCCGCTCTGGAGCCCTCCTGCTCCCCCGGTCACCCCCCTCACCGGCCCCACGCCTGCCCGGGCCGCGGGCGCCCCGCTAGCCTCGACCCGCTGCGCTCGGCCCCGCGGCCGGCCCCCGGCCCCCGCCCCCCGGCCCCCCGCCGCTCCGCCGGCTCACCTTCCGCGTCCACGCCCTCCCCCTTCCCTTCTCCCCCCTCTCCGTCCTCACCCGCTTCACCCACCCCTCTTTTCTCCTCACCCCTGCGCTCGGCTCCCTCTCCGGACTTGCCTCCAGCGTGCTTAGATTTCCCCTCCCCAGTCTGTCCTGTTTCCTCCTCCTCTCCCTCCGTGCTTCCCTCTCCCTCGCTCCCTGCCTCTCCGTCTCTCATTCCTGTTCATCCCCTCACCCTCCTCCCTGGGGGAAGGAAGTAGAGAAGAGGAGAGAAGCGAGTGGAGTAGAGAAGAAAGAAATAGAGAAGAAAAAGTTGAGAGACGTCAACCCTAAAGGTAAATAAACTGAGTTTGTCAGATATTTTGTAGATTTAGCAGTATTTTGTTTGGGAAGGGTGACTGAAGGGGAAGGAGTCTGTGAGAGAGGAAGCCGACAAGGAAGAGAGAGAAACATACTCTCAGTGCTCAGCAGCTTGCATTAAATACCCTCCCTGTGGTGCAAGAGGGTAGTCAGGAATCTAGGCCCTTACTATTCCATTTGTCCAAATAAAGACATATATGCGTATTGGAGATAGGTATATGTTACCTGTGGCCGTGTATCCTGCAAACGTTTTTATCCTCACTCAGTGGGGAATAATTCAAGCGAATTGGGAATAAATCCCTTGGGATCCACTCCACTGGCTATAATGCAGCAGTGCTCCTTTGTTCTGTGCTTTTCACCGTGTGCATATGCTAAAATCGAACATGCTGTAAGTTTCCAGAAGATGCAGAATTCTAATAGAAGGTGATGTCATCCACTGATAATTTGTGGTGGCACTTGCACACTAATAGTAGACCCTACACTAAAGATACCCTTTCCGTGGTATGAAAACCATGCTTACGTTTGCAAACAAGTGTGTATACTCTCCATCGAGTAAGACCCAGGCTCCCACATCCAGTAAAGTAGGATGGAAATTCCTGCCTCCTCTGATGGGCAATTTTCATATATTCTGTCTGCTTGAATCCTCAACCAACTTTATTTGGGTTATAGGAATACCTACCAGCTATCACATCAACTCAGAACTGAGGGTAATACAGCATATTTTTATCCAGATAGGATGCTCTTAAAGAACTAAGGACTGACTCTACATATCTACAGGAATTCCTTCTACCTCTGTCCTGAACAATAGAGGAATAGGATTTAATCATCAAAGCCATGAATAATTGGGTATTCCTACCTCAAGGTGGGGTGCTTTATTGGCACTATAATCCCATAACCATTTTTATTTGCACTATTGACTGCCTTAAACTCCCATTCCAATGTCCGTATACGTGATTATCTGAACACACACACGCAGCAAACATAAATATGTCATTATATATAGAGAAGCTAACTTTATTTAAATGTACTAAATATTTTTTATGTATGGTTCACAGAGCTGTAGATAATGCCTTGCCTTCATCATTGTCAAAAAATGGTCACAAGCATCAGAAACTTCTCTTATCCAAAATCAATTGTGATAAAGAAATGAAGGAAAACAACAGGGCAAACATGGCTACTAACAAAGATGCGTTCCAGCTTAAACTGGAAGAAACTCAGAAACTCCTAGAAGATCAGCATCTAAGCAGTTTGCAAGTATGAAACTATAAATCTTAATATTTTAATATCGAGTAATAATTCTGTCCCATCTGTGCAGTATTCTATACTAAGAAAAGTATGCCATTCACCAAGGATAGCACATGGGTGAATCATCACAAATTCATCACAGATACTACAGAAATAATTTTTTAGGTTTTTCTACCTTTTGCTCATTTTTCACTCTATTGCTTTCTCTTTTCTTTTGCCATCTCTCATATTTGGAAAAATATGCTTTATGAGTGTTATTTTTGGATCAAACATGAAAGCTATTTAAAGTAAAATGTAACATGAGTATCATTGTTAGAGACTGGATTATAAAAAGCATCCTGGAAATTATAATACATGTGGACATTAGGTTCTTAATGAAAATATGTCACAATTAGCTGGAAATGTCATTTCTGTTCTCTCTCTGGTCAGGCATTCACTTTGTTTTCTTTCCCCACAAATGAGTATGGGTTTCAGCTGATTTTCCTGAGATGTTCATACACTTTACTTTTTATGAGTAACTACACACCTTTATGAGATTCTTAATAGGCTGATATCAAGACTAAATTCATAACCTTGGCCTGATTTATCCAATAACTAGTCATCCAATAGTGACAAGGCTAAAAAACAGCAAAGCAGGAGACCACTTCTGGCTGTGATGAAATGCCTTCCTTCTGTAAATAACCATAATTCTGAATAAAGTATCTGAAAGAGCTGTGTTTACACATTAGACAACAGGCAGTATCGGATATGATCTCAAAAACAGGAAAACGAATGAAAGGAGCCCTATAATCACTTAGGCTTTAACTTGGACATATTCTCTGGACAAGCCTCAAAACAATCCACAGCTAACCCCCTCTCTGTTTCTTAAAGACTAAAATCTCGTCAGACAACATAATGTTCATGATGCCCAATATTCGCTCAAAACTTAACAGACACATTTCAATAAAAAAAAGGAAAACAGGGCCCATATCCAGGAGAGAAATTAGTCAAAATAGTCAGAGACCCACAGGGCAGAGATGAAAGAATTAACAGGAAAGGAATTTAAAGCCATTTTTTATAAATATTTTCAGAGAATTAAAGTAAAAATGATTCTGTTGAAAAAATATTTCTAAAAGAACAAAACAGACCTTCTAGATCTGAAAAATACTTGAAATGAAAATTTTTGCTGGGTGGACTTAACAGTGCAGGCATTACAGATCAAAAAAAAAAAAAAAAAGTAGTGCACTTGAAGACATGGCAGTGGAAATGACCCAGATTGAAGCATTATGAGAAAAAAGGCTGGCGGGGGGAAATGAATAGAATCCTGAGACAAGATCTAACATACATTTAATTAAAATCTGAGAGTATTTAAAGAAATAATAGCTGAAAATGTCTCAAAGTTGGTAAAACTGTAAATCCTCTGATCAGAATAGCTCAGCAAGCTCCCCAAAGGAGAAGTATGCACACATGTGCGCACAGACACACACACACACACACACACATGCCCTGCAAAGGCACATCACCATTCAGTGCAGCTACACAACACAGGGAGTGTAGTCAGCAGTGTGAGAGCTTTGTGTGGGGACGGGGATGGCCACACTGGTGGTGAGCATGGCATCACGTGCCGACTTGTGGAACCACTGTGTTGTACACCTGAAACCAATGTAATATTGTGTGTGTCAACTGTACTCATTTAAATTATTTTGAAAAATTTACCTAGGAGGGGAAAAGATCCACACATGTGGGTGAACAAAGATAAGACAGACTAACTTCAGGCCAGAAGGTAGCAAAGCATTTTTAAAGTTCTGAGAGAGAGCAGAAAACTCCAGCCTAGAATCCTGTATCCAGCTAATAGTATCCTAGAACAAAGGCAAACTAGGCATCTTAAACAAGCTGAACACCACTGCACTATACCAGCACCTGCACTAGAAGAAATGCCACTGGAAGTTTTTCAGGCAGAAGGAGAATGATACCAGATGAGAACTCAGCTCTGCAGTGACAGCAGATTGCTGGTGGTTAGTGGGGACGGGTACAGACTGCCATTGTTTGATATGGTGGGTATGGGTGAACAGTGCATCAAATTCCATCAAGCTGTATATATGGGCACGTTTAGTAAATAAGTTTACCTCAATAAGGTTAATTTTAAAACTGAAACCCAAAAATACTAAAAGACAAAAATAGTACAGTTTATATCAGTAACTTACAAGCAGAAGTTGAAGCTGATCTTAACGTTTCATTTCTTAGTTATGAGGAAAAATCTGGGGGGAAAACGTAGTTTAGTGAAATCAGAAGTTACTAAACTTCCTTCCAGGTGTTTTTGGGGTATGAGGCCATCACAGATCTCTAAGAACAGAAATCTTAGAGCCACGAATATCACACATCTAGAAACATGCTCAAACCCAATTTCTACATCTTATTACATATAAGCTCAAAGGAAACCCTCCCGAAATCTTATTTTTAAATAAATATTTTTCAAAATCAAAGGAAGCCCTCCCAGGTTTCCTTATCATTATCTGTTAAAACAGCTCATCTGCAGAAACAGGCAGGCAAAGAGCTAAGCTCTGTTTCTGCTCTCCCGATTAGGCTAGTGACTGACCATCACTTTAAAAAGACCCCAAAGTCCTTTAGGATGTGAGACGTAGGGGGTAAATGCTAGCAATATCAAACTCTCATGAATCATTTTCAAAACTTATTTCATGATAATATATCAATAAGCATCAACTATGCAAACTAAAATATTTTTATTCTGTAATTAGTTTCCTGAGTTTCTTCATTTATTTAATGGGCTAGAAAAATAGTATATTTTTTGCTTAGGATCAGAATATTTAAATTTTCTAAACTTCATGAAAAGTCTTTGAGGACAGTAATTTCCTTCCTTTGGAGTCCATTTAACTTTTTGACTAGGATTTACAATCTAAAATCCTCTTGAATATATTTATTGATATGTGATACAGATCAATGCATTCTAGGTATATGTGAGAAATTAGAAATATCTTTAAACAAACTTTGAAGTAATCGTAAAATTTTATTAAAGACTGTTAAGTTCCATGAAATTTCATTGAAACAGTGATGAGAATGTCTATAAAATTCATAGAAAGTATTACTGTTCTAAGCCTCAGAAAAGGAGCCCTTAAAATCAAGAATGCTCAATTCTATATCCACATTAGAATTACCTGGGGAACTTTAAAAATACCAATACATGAACCCTATCCCAGTATTAAATCAGCAGGACCCAGGCCTAGTTATTTCTACAAAGCTCTTTATGTGATTGTAATATGCAGCCAGAGTGGAGAACTTGACTGCATTGGCCACAGATTAACTCTTATATAAAGATGTAGCCCTACCAACAGGATGCTCTCATTTGAGTCACAGAGCTTTAGGGACCTCATTCAAGTCCAGCGAAGGTTTCAGGGACAGGGAAAAAATACCATCTGTAAATAACAATTTTTCAGAATTTCACTTGCTATTATGAAACTTTGTAGAAACTCAATAATCCAAATGGAATAGCAATAGCAAAATTACTTTCTAAGCTAGAACTGTGGCTAGAATAATTTGGTAGTTACTTTAGGAGTAGAAATTAAGACAAACACACTTTATTATAAGTCTTTGTTGGCTCCCTCTTTTTCACTCTGAGGACTACTCCAGGGATATAGATTATTTATATACTTACACTGTTTATAGTTATTTTATATGCCAAGGACAATAGGTCTCGTTAACAGTGGGGTGTTGAATCATTAATTTTGGCATTAGAAAAGTTCTAAGCTACAGAACAATGTTTTTTCTTTCTTTCAGAAATTTCGTGATGAAGTTAATCAAATAACAAATTCTGAAACCCTCTCAAGTATAGATAGTCTCGAGGCTGGGGAACATGAAGAAATATATTTAACAATTAACATGGAGCCTTTCCTGTCAAACCAACAGAATTCTGTTTCTCTCAAGTCAGTAAATCTGCAGTCAACTAATCTAAGCTGCTTTGATGAAGATAAACTATCACTCTCTAAAACTCAACATATAAATAATTGGCTCATAAATGTAAATAATCCAGATACTCGGAGTGCCACACCTTTCTCAGATATTTTAAGTAAACCTAACATTCTACCTTCCCATCAACGTTTTAACAGTAAAGAACAAAATCCACCTGTGGAAAGAGTCACAAATACTAATAATTCAGTAGCCTTTGTGTGCAGTCCGCCCATATGTGTACAAGACGGAAAAAGCAAAGAGGTCTCTGAAACCAGCTCTGTGAGGGCAACTCACTCCTCCTCTGGAGCGTTCAGAAGGGAGAGACCCTTTGTTACTGAGAGCCCGACATTTAAACTCAGCAGATTCTCTAACTGCTCCACTCCAGACTCCCTAACACAGGAAACGGCTGCATCTGCAGACCAGAGGGGAAATTTTGAATTAGCACAGGAAAATAGAACTACTTCAATCCCTACTTCATTTGTACCCATGGCAACGCCTTTGGTTTTGCCTAATAAACAATCAGCTAGGCCTCTACCAAACAGCAGCCTACCTATAAAAGAAATCGACCCAGTGCAGTGTTCTGATAAGTTAGGAGAATTGAAAAATGTTAAAGATGAGAAGATAAAATATTTTAATTGTAATAAGAAAGACTTGCCTTTATTTTCAGATGATTTTCAAGTTGCCTATATACCTCACCACTCTGATTCAAAAGAGAAAAAACAAAAAATAGTGGAAACATCAACATCAGTGTCTCACGTAATCTCTAACTGTGACTTAGTCAGTCAGCACAAGAAAATGAAATACAACATTCATGAGAGAAACGGTGTGAGGTTTCTTAAAAGTATTTTAAAAAAAGAATCTAAATACGAACATGATTGTTTTAAGGCACTAGTTATAAACCGAAGCTTTAAGTTAGGAAATCAAAGAGCAGCAGCTATTAGAGATAGTATTGAATTAACAAAAGAAAAAGGTACAGAAATTCCAAAGACTATTAAAAAACTGAGGTGGTTTGATGAAACTGGAGATACAGAAAAACCCGCTGCAGATAATCATTCGCTGAAGAGAACAGAACTATCTCAACAGTGGTGTCAACCGTTCCACGTTCAGACCGGAAGTGGTGCTGCCAGCCACGTAATTGACGTTGCAGCCGGTCCTGTGAGTTCGGTTGAGGGAACGAAGCCCACAGAGGGCTCCAGCTCTGAAAACGTGCCCGCTTTAGAACCTGGAACAGACCATGTGCCTCTGAACCGTCTCGTACCTTCAGGTTGTAACGTTGCCAAACAAGCCTGGCCAGCCTCAGAAAAAGAGGAAAGCCAAGCCCCTCTACCTAGTGGTGATTCTACAGCTCAGAAAGCTCACCCACGAAGAGGGGGCGCCAAAGTAATTAGGAGAACACGATGTGCTCAAGTCCAGTCACACTTGGCGTGTGCCACCAGAAAAGGCACTGTCGTTCGGCCGCAGTCCGCAAGCAGAGCCGACGCATTTTTACCGGCTCAGGGCAGACTGACTGTGCCTCATCCTCCTCCGAAGTCCCCGTCAAACAGGAGGAGTGGTAACAATACACAGGTGTCTCAGTGTCCCTCAGTAACGCTTGAAAATTCTCAAAACGTTATGACACAAAACTGTTTTAATTCCAAACCTGTGCTTCCAACAGAACACGGGTTAAATCAGTGGAATCAAGAAAGTCGTTTTCCACTCTCAGATGTCTGTTCGGACTTAGCCACTACGATGCCTTCTCTGCCACATTGTTCTTCCGAGTGCCCAACTTTAGCAAACATCAATCATTCAAATGGCATGCAGATGGTTGCCCAGCAAGGTGGGAGGTTTCACTGCACCCACAGATGTCCTGTGTATGAAGAAAGTCATCACAACGTGACTCTTAGAACTGCTAAACGAGAATCTGTTCCTTTGCGGAAGAGACGAAACGATATTCTGGGTCAAAATGCCAAGACTGCTGGTAAGAATACACTTACATATTTTTATAGATAAATTGTACACCTTTTTAAATTCATGTGAAATTTTTTTCTCATTGAGGTATGGCCGTGTACACCCAATAGATATAATATTAAATAGTAACTTAGCCTTACAAAAATGATCTCATGGGACACCTGGGTGGCTCAGTTGGTTAAGCATCTGATTTTGGCTCAAGTCATCATCTCACGGTTCAGGAGTTCGAGCCCCAAGTAGAGCTCTGTGCTGACAGCTCAGCACCTGGAGCCTGCGTGGGATTCTGTGTCTCCCGCTCTCTCTGCACCTCCCTTGCTCATGTTCTCTCTATCTCTCAAAAATAAATATTTTTTAAAATAAATAAAAATTACTAATCTCCCTTAATATTCTATTCTTGTCTGTCTAGCTGAAACTTTTGAGAGAATGTCCCAACATTTGCTCAACTAAAATTAGAAACTTTTCCCAGCCTCCATTTTTTTCCTGTGGCTTTCTTGTTAGTTTAAAAGAGAGAAGACGAAGACTGGGGTGTGATTCTTTTCCCATATCACTTTGTCATTACATTACCCCAGTATTATAGTCAAAATTTTTGTCAAAATAAGCACAATGCAAAATAGTTTTTTAATTATTCTAAATAGGTAAATATCATTATAATACTTTATTTCATTTTTCTTTAAATTATTAAATTGAGTAGTTACAAGCTAATCATAGGTGGTCCCTGAACTTCCTGCTCCCTTTCCAGAAGAGCAGCAGCTCTACTTTTTTTTTTTAATTTTTTTTAACGTTTATTTACTTTTGAGAGACAGAGAGAGACAGAGCATGAGCAGGAAAGGGGCAGAGAGAGAAGGAGACTCAGGATCTGAAGCAGGCTCCAGGTTCTGAGCTGTCAGGACAAAGCCCGATGTGGGGCTTGAACCCACAGACCACGAGATCATGACCTGAGCCGAAGTTGGACACTTAACCAACTGAGCCACCCAGGTGCGCCACAGCAGCTCTACTTTCATATCTTATGTTCGCTGGCTTCCCATATCTTATGGGAGAAAAATGATAGCATTCCTTTAAACATTTTTGAAAATAAGTTCTCTATAAAATGCTATCACCCTTAATAGCTGGTCAACTCCTGGTGAAGCTCTTTTCCTCTGCCAGAATGAACTAGAAGGCCATAAATTTTCCTTCCAGTAGGAATCAGTTGCCTATTGAGAAGTAGATAGGACTTGGGAAAAAAAATCAGAAAAGCAATTCTTCTCCTTTCCCAAAAGTATGAATAAATACTAAAATTATTTAAAGAAGGAGTCAGTTTAAATTTTAATATTCAAACTCTTCTTTAATTAGACTGTGAGATTTTAAGGACTGAGGGCTTTTTTTTTTTTTTTTTTTTTTTTTTTTTTTTTTTTTTTTTTTTTTTTTTTTTTTTTTTTTTTTTTTTTTTTTTTTTTTTTTTTGTAATTCATCACTTGGTGCTTGGTCATCCCCCAAACTGTTCTTAAACTGAATGGACACAAGTCATATCAGCTAAATACAAGGACTCTAAACTAAACTCTAATCTATAGTTATCTATAAAAATCTAAATTGGTTTTTTCATTTATTTTCTTCTCATCAGGACAAGTGCCTTCCTTCACCCCCATCACCTGTGGCCCCATCCCCTGCCCCCACCTCCCCTCTGGTGACCCTCAGTGTGTTCTGTGTAGAGTCAGGTTCTTGGCAAAAACCTAGATTTTTAAAAATTATTTTTCTCACTAAAGATTTTAATCTCTTTTTTTAAATTTATTTATTTAATTTACATCCAAGTTAGTTAGCATATAGTACAACAATGATTTCAGGAGTAGATTCCTTAATGCCTCTTCCCCACTTAACCCATCCTGATTTTAATCTCTTTTTATTTAGTCATTATATAATGTGACTTTAGTTTCCACCCTACTTCCAAAAAGAAAAAAAGAAAAAAATGAAAGCTTCATATAGATTCAAAATTCTAAAGTAAGGATAAATTAATTATAATGGTTACTTTTTTGAGTTCCTACTCTGTACCAGTTGCAGTGCTAAGTGTATGCTTTGTATCTTATTTAAACATGTGTCTCATGTACTACATTGCTAAGTATGCTTTGTGTCTCATTTAAACCTCACAAGCATGAGAAATAATTTTTTTAAAACCCCATTTTGCAAAAATGAATTACCTAAGGTCAAGAACTAATGAATACCAAACTTGGCATTTCAATCCAAATATCTGTGGCTCCAAGTCACATGCATTTTGTATGAAAACTATATGATAAATATAGTCATTAAGCAAACATCACCTTTCAGAGCCTGAGCCGATCAGAAAAAATATAAGGAAACATAGTTTCCCAATAGCTTAAGCATGAAAGAGTAGCATAGTAAAATTAGGTTCTCAATCTCATAAATATATGTTCATCTGGAGAAGCCAATATGTTTCTTTTCTTTTCTTTTTTTTTTTTTTTTTTTCTGAGAGAGAGAGAGACAGCGTGAGCAGGGGAGGGTCAGAGAAAGAGGGAGACACAGAATCCAAAGACAGGTTCCAGGCTCTGAGCGAGCTGTCAGCACAGAGCCTGACACGTGGCTCAAACCCACAAACCGTGAGATCATGACCTGAGCCAAAGTCGGACACTCAACTGACTGAGCCACCCAGGCGCCCTGAAGCCAATATGTTTCTAGCATTTAATCATAGAGGTAGGTCTTAGGGGTAGTTGAGCAGGGACACCAAAAAATATAATGAATTTTAACAGTTTTATCCCTTAATTTTTAGCTTTTAATTTTTTTTTTTTTTTAATTTTTCTCAACCCAGAGATCGAGTCACATGCCCTATTGAGTGAGTCAGCCAGGTCCTCCATTTTTTAAAAAAAATTTTTATCAGGCAGGTCTGCTTTTAAAGAGATAGAAATACTCATACTGTTGTGTTCTTCATATGTAATCACACTCAGAAAATCCTGTACTAACAATGCTAAATACTTTGTATGTCCAAACTGTCTAAATATTAAACATTTTAAGTGAACCTTTACTGTACAGAATTAGCAAAATGACCCATACCTCACACCATACACCAAAGTCAATTCCACATGGACTATAGATACAAATAAGGAAGGTGAAAGAGGAGATAACATAGGGAATATGTTTGACTTTCGGGTGGGCAAAGATTTGTTACATGAACATAAAAAACACCATTAATGGGAAGACTGATAAGTTGTGCATTAAAATCAGAAAATTTTTTCATCCAAAAGCACCGTTAAGATCATGAAAAGGCAAACCACAGAGAGATGTTTGCAGTGCCTAATACCAACAAAGAACTCATATCCAGAATGTCTAAAGAATTCCTACAGCTGGTAAGAAAAAGACAACCCAAGTATATCTATCCATCAGGGCGGGCGAGCCAGAAACCACACCGATGCCCCGAAAGCTGAGTTTTTAATTCTCTCAAGGAAGTCTCTGTCCTGCTTTTAAGGTCTGGGAACTGATTGAATCAGTCATGCACAGATTATCCACGGTAATCCCCCTTACTTAAAGCAAATTGATTGACCTAAAACCGTCTACAGAATACCTTCACAGCAACACCTACAATCGCATTTGGCTGAATAATGGGACTCTAAACTAGGGGGCACATCAAAAAGACCATCAGACCCATTTTTTAAAACAAAAGATTTAAATAAGCTTTTCAGGGGGCCCTGGGTGCCTCAGTTGGTTACGCAGCCAACTCTTGATTTTTAGTTCAGGTTGTGATCTTGTAGTTGTGAGATTGAGCCCTGCATCAGGGTCAGCGCTGGGTGTGGAGCCTGCTTGGCATTCATTCTCTCTCTCTCTGTCTGTCTCTCTCTGTCTGTCTCTCTCTCTGTCTCTCTCCATCCCTCCATCCCTCCTTCCCTCCCCCACTCCCTCCCTTCCCTCCCCCCACCCCCTTCCTGTCCTTCCTTCTCCCTCCCTCCCTCTCCCTCCCCTTCTCCCCTGCCCCTCTCTTCCTCTCTGTCTGCCCCTCCCCTGTGCATTCTCTCTCTCTCTCAAAATAATAATAATAATATGTTTTTCATATAGGATAATAGCCAAAGGGTCAATAAACATGACAAGATCTCGGGTTCAGTCCTCAGGAAAATTCACATTAAAACAATTAGGTACAACTACATACAGCAGCATGGCTGAAATTAAAAAGGTCAATACTGTGGCATCTGGGTGGCTCAGTCGGTTGAGTGCCCAACTTCAGCTCAGGTCATTACCTCATGGTTTGTGAGTTCGAGCCCCACATCAGGGTTGCTGCTGTCAGCCTCTCAGTGAAGAGCCTGCTTCAGATCCTCTGTACCCCTCTCTCTGCCCTTCCCCGACTTGTCTCTCCCCCACAAAAAGTAAAAATTAAAAAAAAATAAGATCTAATACTAAGTGTTGGTAAAGATGTGACACACCTAGAAACTCTCATATCTGCTAAAGTTAAATTTCACTTCACCTTGAACAACACAGATTTGAACTGCACAGGCTCACTGAATGTCTGTGACACACCACCGTAAATGTTTTTCTCTTACAATTTTCTTAAGGTTTTCTTTTCTGTAGCTGACTTTACTGTGAGAGCCAGGATTTTGTATTAGAGCCCCAGTGTTCTTACCTTACAGTACATCTTGTTTTCATGAGATCAGAAATTTAATCAGAGACCCTGAAGCAAATTATTCTAGGTAAGAATTAGATAGTGTGGCGGTCACTATTCCAAGCACTTTACATACGGAAACAAACTTAATTCTCTCAATAACTCTATGAGGTAAATAATACAACTCCCATTTTATAAAAGAGGAACCTTTTATAACTAATAACTTACGGAAGGGACATTGTTAGGCTAAATGGCACAGCCAGGATTAAAATCAGGCATTCTATCTCTAGCATCTGTGCTCTTAACTACTTACCTATTATGCTTGTTTAAACAAACAAACACACACACACACGCAGCTCAGGGTGCCTGGGTGGCTCAGTTGGTTAAGTGTCCGACTCCTCATTTTGGATCAGGTCATGACCTCACACTTCATGGGTTCAAGCCCTCCGTGGGGCTCTGCACTGATAGCACAGAGCCTGCTTGGCCTCTCTACTGTTTCTGCCTCTTTCTCTCTCTCAAAAAACAAAACAAACAAACAAAAAAAAACCCTTTAAGAAAAAAATGTCTTTTAAAAAAATAACCGTATGGAACTTTTAACTAACCTTATTGTAATCATTTTGCAATATATGTGTGTCTAACCATCAAATTGTATACCTTAAACTTACATGATTCATATAGCAGTAGCATGTCAATGAAGCTTGAAAACCAAAAATTTTTATTGTATTTTTAATTTAAATTCCAGTATAGTTAACCTACAGTGTTGTTAGTTTCAAGTACACTGTATAGTGGTTCAGCCATTCCATACATTACTCAGTGTTAATCATGTTAAGTATACTCTCCTTTTTTTAAATCTGTATTTATTTTTTTTTACAAATAGTTTATTGTCAAGTTGGTTTCCATATAACACCCAGTGCTCATCCCCACAAGTGCCCTCCTCCATGCCCATCTCCCCCCTCCCCCCCACACCCATCAGTCCTCAGATTGTTCTCATCATTCAAGAGTCTCTCATGGTTTGCCTCTCTCCCTCTCCCCCACTATTTCTCCCTTCTTCTCCCCCATGGTCCTCCCTTAAGTCCCCCCTAATCCTCCTATACGTGCAAACATATGGCATCTGTCCTTCTCTGCCTGACTTATTTCGCTCAGCATAACACCCTCAAAGTCCATCCATGTTGCTACACAGGCCAGATTTCATTGTTTCTCATTGCCATGGAGTATTCCACCGTATAGATAAACCACATCTTCTTGATCCATTCGTCTGTTGATGGACACTTAGGCGCTTTCCATGTTTTGGCTATTGTTGAGAGTGCTGCTATGAACATTGGGGTACATGTGCCCCTAGGCATCAGCACTCCTGTATCCCTTGGGTAAATTCCTAGCAGTGCTATCGCTGGGTCATAGGGGAGTTCTAGTGTTCATTTTTTGAGGAACCTACTTACTGTTTTCCAGAGGGGCTGCACGAGTTTACATTCCCACCAACAGTGGAGGAGGGTGCCCGTGTCTCCACATCCTCGTAGCATCTAGAGTTCCCTGATTTCCTCATTTTAGCCACTCTGACCAGCATGAGGTGGTATCTCAGTGTGGTTTTGATGTGTATTTCTCGTTTCATGTGTCTGTTGGCCATCTGGATGTCCTCTTTGGAGAAGTGTCTGTTCATATCTTCTGCCCATTTATTTACTGGATTGTTTGTTTTTCGGGAGTGGAGTTTCGGGAGTTCCTTATAGATTTTGGATATTAACCCTTTGTCTGATATGTCATTTGCAACTATCTTTTCCCATTCTGTCGGTTGCTTATTAGTTTTGTGGATTGTTTCCTTTGCCGTGCTGAAGCTTTTAATCTTGATGAGGTCCCAATAGTTTATTTTTGCTTTTGATTCCCTTGCTTTTGGGGATGTGTCAAGTAAGAAGTTGCTGCGGTGGAGGCCAAGGAGGTTGTTTCCGGCTTTCTCCTCTGGGGTTTTGATGGTTTCCTGTCTCATGTTCAGGTCCTTTATCCATTTTGAGTTTATTTTTGTGCGTGGTGTGAGAAAATGATCTAGTTTCATTCTTCTGCATGTTGCTGTCCAGTTCTCCCAACACCATCTGTAAAAGAGGCTGTCTTTTTTCCATTGGATATTCTTTCCTGCTTTGTCAAAGATTAGTTGGCTGTATACCTTTGGGTCCAGCTCTGAGTTCTCAATACTATTCCATTGGTCTATGTGTCTGTTTTTGTGCCAAGACCATACTGTTTTGATGATGACAGCTTTGTAGTAGAGGCTAAAGTCTGGGATGGTGATACCTCCCGTTTTGGTTTTATTCTTTAGTATTACTTTGGCTATTCGGGGTCTTTGTGGTTCCATACAAATTTTAGGATAGTTTGTTCTAGTTTTGAGAAGCACGCTGGTGCAATTTTGATTGGGATTGCATTGAATGTGTAGACTGCTTTGAGTAGTAATGACATTTTAACTATATTTGTTCTTCCGATCCATGAACATGGAATGTTTTTCCATTTCTTTGTGTCTTCTTCAATTTCCTTCATAAGTTTTCTATAGTTTTCATCATACAGATCTCTTTTATCCTTGGCTAGGTTTATTCCTAGGTATTTTATGGTTTTTTGTGCAATTGTGAATGGGATCGGTTTCTTGATTTCTCTTTTCTGTTGCTTCGTTATTGGTGTATAAAAAATGCAACTGATTTCTGTACCTTGATTTTGTACCCTGCAACTGCTGAATTCTTGGATCTGTTCTAATAGGCTTCTGGTGGAGTCTGTCGGGTTTTCTATGTAGAGTATCGTGTCATCTGCGAAAAGTGAAATCTTCATTGCCAATTCTGATGCCTTTGATTTCCTTTTGTTGTCTGCTGGCTGATGCTAGGACTTCCAGCTTTATGTTAAACAACAGTGGTGAGAGTGGACATCCCTGTCGCGTGCCTGATCTCAGGGGGAAAGCTCTCAGTTTTTCCCCGTTGAGGATGATGTTAGCTGAGGGCTTCCCATAGATGGCTTTTATGATGTTTAAGTAGGTTCCTGCTATCCCGACTTTCTTGAGAGTCTTTATTAAGAAGGGATGCTGTATTTTGTCAAATGCTTTTTCTGCATCTATTGACAGGATCATATGGTTTTTGTCTTTTCTTTTATTGATGTGATGTATCACATTGATTGATTTGCGAATGTTGAACCAGCCCTGTAACCCAGGAATGAATCCCACTTGATCTTGGTGGATGATTCTTTTTATGTGCTGCTGGATTCGATTTGCAAGTATCTTGTGGAGGATTTTTGCATCCGTATTCATAAAGGATGTTGGCCTGTAGTTCTCTTTTTTTGCTGGGTCTCTGTCTGGCTTGGGAATCAGAGTGATGCTGGCTTCATAAAATGAGTCTGGGAGTTTTCCTTCGATTTCTATTTTTTGGAATAGCTTGAGAAGAATTGGGATTAATTCTGTTTTAAATGTCTGGTAGAATTCCCCAGGGAAGCCATCAGGTCCAGGGCTCTTATTTGTTGGGAGATTTTTGATCACTGATTCGATTTCTTCACTCGTTATGGGTCTGTTCAGGTTTTCTATTTCTTCCCGTGTGAATTTTGGTAGTGAGTGTGTGTTTAGGAATTTGTCCATTTCTTCTAAGTTGTCCAATTTGTTGGCATATAATTTTTCATAGTATTCCCTGATAATTGCTTGTATTTCTGAGGGGTTGGTTGTAATAAGTCCATTTTCATTCATAATTTTGTCTATTTGGGTGCTCTCTCTTTTCTTTTTGATAAGCCTGGCTAGAGGTTTGTCAATTTTGTTTACTTTTTCAAAAAACCAACTCTTGGTTTCATTGATCTGTTCAATTGTTTCTTTGGTCTCTATGTTGTTTATTTCTGCTCTAATTTTTACTATTTCTCTTCTTCTACTGGGTTTAGGGCATTCTTGTTGCTCTGCCTCTAGTTCCTTTAGGTGAGCTGTTAGATTTTGGACTTGCGCTTTTTCTAATCTCTTGAAATAGGCCTGGAGAGCAATGTACTTTCCTCTTAGGACTGCCTTTGCCGCATCCCATAGAGTTTGGATTGTTGTGTTTTCATTTTCATTTGTTTCCATATATTTTTTAAAAATATTTTTATTTATTTCTAGGAGAGAGAGAGAGAGACAGCGTGAACAGGGGAGGGTCAGAGAGAGAGGGAGATACAGACTCTGAAATAGGCTCCAGGCTCTGAGCTGGCAGTCAGCACAGAGCCCGGCACGGGGCTCAAACCCACGAACCGCGAGATAATGACCTAAGCGAAAGTCAGACGCTTAACCGACTAAGCCACCCAGGCGCCCCATGTTTCCATATATTTTTAAATTTCTTCCCTAATTGCCTAATTGGCCCATTAATTCTTTAGTAGGGTGTTCTTTAACCTCCATGTTTTTGGACGTTTTCTAGACTTCTTCCTGTGATTGATTTCAAGTTTCAAAGCATTATGATCTGAGAGTGTGCTTGGTATGATCTCAATTATTTTATATTTAATGAGGGCTGCTTTATGTCCCAGTATGTGATCTATCTTGGAGAATGTGCCATGCACACTTGAGAAGAAAGCGAATTCCTTGGTCTCAGGATGTAGAGTTCTAAATATATCTGTCAGATCCATCTGGTCCAATGTGTCTTTCAAGTTCATTATTTCTTTAGTGATTTTCTGTCTGGTTGACGTATCCATTGCTGTAAGCAGAGTATTAACGTCTCCTGCTATTAGCACATTCTTATCTATAAGCTTGTTTCTGTTTGTGATTAATTGTTTTAAATATATAGGTGCTCCCATATTCGGTGCATAGACATTTATTTTTGTTAGTTCTTCCTGATGGATAGACCCTGTAATTATTATGTAATGCCCTTCTTTATCTCTTGTTATTGTCTTTAAAGTCCAGTGTGTCTGATATAAGTATAGCTACTCCAGCTTTCTTTTGATTTCCAGTAGCATGATATATATTTATCCATCCCCTTACTTTTAATCTGAAGGTGTCTTCCTGTCTAAAATGAGTTTCTTGTAGACAGCATATAGATGGACTTTGTTTTTTTATCCATTCTGCTACCTTATGTCTTTTGATTGGAGTCTTTGTGTCCTTTGTGGGGTTCATGTTTGTGGTGGTGTCTCTGGTATCTTTTTTCCTTGCAACATTTCCTTCAGAGCGTCCCCCTCAGGATTTCTTGTAGGGCTGGCTTAGTGGTGACAGATTCTTTCAATTTCTGTTTATTTTGAAGGACTTTTATCTCTCCTTGTATTTTGAATGACAGGCTTGCTGGATAGAGGATTCTTGGCTGCATATGTTTTCTGTTTATCACATTGAAAATCTCCTGCCATTCCTTTCTGGCCTGCCACGTTTCAGTAGATAGGTCTGTCACCACTCTGATAGGTTTCCCTTTGTATGGGAGGGCCCTTTTCTCCCTAGGTGCTTTCAAAATTCTCTCTTTGTCCTTATATTTTGCCATTTTTACTATGATATGCCGTGCCGAAATCGATTCAAATTACGTCTGAGGGGAGTCCTCTGTGCCTCTTGTATTTCAATGTTTACTTCCTTCCCCAGGTTTGGGAAGTTCTCTGCTATAATTTGTTCCAGGACTCCTTCAGCACCTTTCCCTCTCTCTTCCTCTTCTGGGATTCCTATGATACTGATATTGTTGCGTTTTGACCGTATTGCTGAGCTCTCGAACTCTTCTTTCATGTTCCTGGATCAGTTTGTCTCTTTTTTTCTCAGTTTCCTCTTTTTCTATAATGGTGTCTTCTAAATCACTTATTCTCCTTTCTGTCTCTTCAATCCATGCATTGGACGCCTCCAATTTATTATGTATCTCATTTATTGCATTTTTTAATTCATCATGCCTATTTTTATGCTCCATGTTGTTTGTAGCCATAGTTTCTTTGATGTCCTCTATGCTTTTTTCAAGCCCAGCTATTAATTTTACCATTATTATTCTAAAATCTTGTTCAGTTATGCTGCTGATATCTGTTTTGAGCAGTTCATTAGCTGTCATTTCTTCTTGGAGTTTCTTTGGAGGAGAGCTCTTTCGTTTTGTCATTTTAGTTGGC
This sequence comes from Hyaena hyaena, assembly GCF_003009895.1. NCBI lineage: Eukaryota > Metazoa > Chordata > Mammalia > Carnivora > Hyaenidae > Hyaena > Hyaena hyaena. The sequence continues at coordinate 634,311 of NW_024081270.1, read as the reverse complement.
CTTCTGTCTCTTGTTAGTTTTAAAGACTTGTTATGCTCTCTGCACCTGTAAGCGCTGCTGTATCCAAGAAGACTCTTTGACTGTCCAGGGCCTATCCTTTCAGAGAGTGTCTTTGAATGGTATCTCTTGGTCTCTCTTGTTGGGACCTTGGTTATTTTATTTTCCTACTCGTAGTGATATTTGGGACTCTCCACCTTGTGTACTTTGGCTTGCTTCTTGACATAGCCCTGGAGAAGAAAACAGACAGACAAACACACAGGGAGCAGAGGCACACAAACGCACAGACAAATCCAACAAACATGCAAACCGAGAGGGAAAACCAAAAAAGTTAAGAGAAGAGATGGAGGGGGAAGGCGAATAATAGAAAATTAAAAAATACATAAAAAGGTTAAAAAGAAGAAAAGAAAAGGAAAAAAGAAGAAAGCTGATGAACAAAGAACGGTTTAAAGCATATAACCGGATTTCCCAGCTACAGTTAAATAGACGTGTGTATGCAGTGCTGGCTGAAGAGCACAGAGAAAGAGAGAGAAGACAGGGCGGGATGAGGCAAAATTGGAAATAGGATGAACAGGCAGAAGGGATAAGAAGCTTTTTTCAAAGAGCTGAGGGGTGGAATATGGTTGGAGAGGTGAGAGAAGGACGCCGGTGTTATCCAGAGAAACTATATAGTCTAATTACTCCTGAGAGAAAGAGATGAAAAGGTCGGTAGGTGTAGAATGTACGTCTACAGAATGGACTAGATGTGACTGTTTAAGCAAGCCGGTGACCAGAGTCAATCAGGTCAGTGTTCAGGGAAAAAAGAAAAAGAAAAAAAACCCAACAAATAAAAAAAAAAAAAAGTAGGCGGGCAGCTCTCAGGCAGGGATGGGCGCGGCGGGATCCAGTGCCTCAGCGGGAGCTCTGCCTCGGCGGGTGTGGGGAGGGGAGGGACGGCGCTCCAGTCCCTTCTCGAACCAAGCGCTGCACCTCGCTTTTTTGGGCGTATAAACTCCCCGTGCCGGGAGCGCAGCCGAAGTGGGTCACGCTCTTTAACCCAGGCCAGGCCTAGTTTCCAAATCCCAGTCTGCGCGCCCCGCTGCAATTGCCGGAGACCCGACCTCCCAGGCGATCCCCGCGGGGCAGTTCCAGGCCCCCTGGCGCGCTCTGGGGGCGGAGCCGGATGGCTGCTCCCTTCTCCTCCGGGTCGGGAGGGCGAGCACGGACAGGGGTGTGCCTGGGGGGCGCGCCGGGCCCGCTGGAGAGGGAAACCGGTCCCTCTGTGTCTCGTCACCCGAAACACGGACTCGCGGGCAAATCTCCCAGATTTAAGCCCTTCGCCTTCCCTCTAGGGGTCCAGCCAGCCAGGGGCGCAGATGCCCGCTATGCGCGCGGTTCCTCCGGCGGTCCAGCCGGCCCGGAGCACAGAGGAGCGGGGGCGCGCGGCCGCTCCGGGACGAGTTGGCGCGCGGGGACCTGGCGCGCAGGGATTTAGCGCACACGGTCCCTCTGTGCCCCGAGCGGAGGTTTTTCTGTTCCCCAGTGACAGGGACCGTGTCTTGAGTAGTTTCGGCCCCTCTCTTTCCCCTCTCACTCCCCGCAGAGGGGGATCGTCCCCGTCCCTCCAGTCTCCGATCCCTGCCCGATTTTATCTTCCCCAGTTCGCACTCACGTTTTAGAGGCTTTCTCAGTGGATCTGCGTCCTTTCTCTCCCAGTCTCTTGGGTTCTGTAAGGTCTCCTATGGCTTCAGATCTTTTCCGTGTGAGATATGGGGGCAAGTGTAATGCACGGAGCTCCCTACTTCTCCACCATCTTGCCCCTCCCTAATGTGTATTTATTTTTGAGAGGGAGAGACACAGACCGTGAGTGGAGGAGGGGCAGAGAGAGAGGGAGACACAGAATATGAAACTGCTCCAGGCTTCAAGCCGTCAGCACAGAGCCCTTCGCGGGGCTGGAACTCTTGAACCTCCAGATCATGACCTGAGCTGAAATTGGATGCTTAACCAACTGAGCCACCCAGGTGCCCCACAGTAAGTGGGGTATCTCACCTATTTCACCCATCCTCTGACCCACCACCTCCCCTCTGGTAACCACCAGTTTCTTCTAAACTTAAGAGTCTGCTTTTGGTTTGTCACTTTTTTTCTTTGTTTGTATCTTAAATTCCACATATAAGCAAGATCATATGATATATGTCTTTGTCTGACTTATTTTGCTTGGCTTAATACTCTTTAGATCCACCCATGTGGTTGCAAAGGGCAAGATTTTATTTTATTATGGCTGAATAATATTCATTGTGTGTGTGTGTGTGTGTGTGTGTGTGTGTGTGTGTTTCTATCTCACATCTTCTTTATCCATTCATCTATCAATGGACACTTGGGCTGCTTCCATAATTTGGCTGTTGCAAATAACGCTGCAGGAAACATAGCGCATATATATTTTCAAAGTACTGTTTTCACATTCTTTGGGTAAATACTCAGTAGTGGAATTATTTGATCATGTCAGTTCTATTTTTAACTTTTTGAGGAGCCTCCATACTGTTTTCCACAGTGGCTGCACCAGCTTGCATTCCCACCAGCCGTGAAAAAGGGTTCCTTTTTCTCCACATCCTCACCACCACCTGTTATTTCTTGTGGTTTTGATTGTAGCTATTCTGAGGTGTGAGGTGATATCTCATTATGGTTTTCATTTGCATTTTCTTGATGAGTGATGTTGAGCATCTTTTCATGTGTGTGTTCTGTTGGCCATCTGTAGGTCTTCTTTGGAGAAATGTCTGTTCATGTCTTCTGCCCATTTTTTAGTTGGATTATTTGTTTTTGGGTATTGAGTTATATCAGTTCTTTATATTTTTTAGATGATAACCTTTTATTGAATAGTCATTTTCTAATATCTTGTCCCATTCCATAGGTTGTCTTTTAGTTTTGTTGATGGTTTCCTTTGCTATGCAGAAGCTTTCATTTTGATGTAGTCCTAATAGTTTATTTTTGCTTTTGTTTCCCTTGTCTCAGGAGATACATCTAGAAAAATATTGCTACAGCCAATGTCAGAGAAATTACTCCCTGTATTATCTTCTAGGATTTTTATGATTTCAGGTCTTACACTTAGATCTTTAATCCAGTTTGAATCTCTTTTTGTCTGTGGTGTAAGATCTGGTCCAGTTTCAGTCTTTTGCATGGAGCTGTCCAGTTTTCCTAACATCATTTGCTGAAGGGACTTTTTGCCATTGCATATTCTTGCCTACTCTGTCAAAGATTAACTGACCATCTAATTGTGGGTTCATTTCTGGGGTGTCTAGTCTGTTCCATTAATCTATGTATCTATTTTTGTGCAAGTACCATACTCTTGTGATTGCTATGGCTTTCTAGTGTATCTTGAAATCTGAGATTGTGATGCTTCCAGCTTTGTTTTTCTTTTACAAGAATGCTTTGGCCATTCTGGGCTCTTTGTTGTTTCATACCCATTTTATGATTGTTCTAGTTCTTTGAAAAAATGCTGTTGGTATTTTGATAGTGATTGCATTGTATCTGTAGATTCCTTTGGATAATATGGACATCTTAACATTATTTGTTCTTCCAATACATGACGCTTGGAATATCTTTCCATTCATTTGTGTTGTCTTCAGTTTCTTTCATCAATGTTTTACAGCTTTCAGAGTACAAGTCTTTGACCTCCTTGGTTATATTTGTTCCTAGATTTTTAAATTCTTTTTGATGTAATTGTAAATAGGATTTTTTTCTTCATTTCTCTTTCTGCTGCTTCATTATTAGAAATGCAGTAGATTTCTGTTTTTGATTTTGTATCCTGTGACCTTAGAATGTCATCTGTAAATACTGAAAATATTACTTCTTCCTTACTGCTTTGGATGCCTTTTACTTCTTTTTCTTGTCTAATTACTGTGACTAGAGCTTCCAATACTCTGTGGAATACAAGTGGTGAAAGTGGGTGCCCTTTTCTTGAGTTCCTGACCTTAGGGGAAAATCTCTGTTTTTCATCATTGAGTGTGATGTTAGCTGTGGATTGTTCATACATGGCCTTTATTATGTGGAGGTGTATTCCTTCCAAACCTACTTTATTGAGGATTTTTATTTTGAATGCATGTTGTACTTTGCCAAGTGCTTTTTCTGCATCTTTTGAGACGATCATATGGTTTCTATCTTTTCTCTTGTGATGGTGATATATCACAGGGATTTATTTGAGAATATTGAGCCACCCTTGCATCCTGGGAATAAATCCCACTTGATCATGGTGAATGATTTTTTTAATGTATTATTGGATTCCGTTTGCTAATACTATTTGGTTGAGGGTTTCTGCATCTGTGTTCATTAAAGATACTGGCCTGTAGTTCTCTTTTTTGTAGTATCTCTATTTGGTATTGGTATCAGGGTAATGCTGGCCTCATAGAATGAATTTGGAAGTTTTCCTTCCTCTTCTATTTTTTGGAATAATTTGAGAAGAATAGCTATTAATTCTTCTTTAAATGTTTGGAAAATTCATTTGTGAAGCCATCTAGTCCTGGATATTTTCTTTGTTGAGAGTTTTCTGATTACTGATTCCATTTCATTGCTGATAATTTGTCTGCTCAAACTTTCTATTTGTTCCTGCTTCAGTTTTGCTAGGTTATATGTTTCTAGGAATTTATCCATTTCTTTTGAGCTGTCCAATTTATTGGCATATCCTTTTTCATACTATTCTGCAATCATTTGTATTTCTGTGGTGTCCATTGTTATTTCTCCTCTTCCATTTCTGACTTTGGTTATTTGAGTCTTCTTTTCCTTTTTTTTTTCTTTTTTAATTTATGAGCCTGGCTAGAGGTTTATCAAATTTACTGATTTTTCCAAAGAATCAACTCCTGGTTTCATTTATCTGTCCTCTTGTTTTGATTGTTTATATATCATTTATTTCTGCTCTAATATTTATTATTTCCTTCATTCTGCTGTTTGGGGGTTTGTTCTTTTTCTAGCTCCTTTAGGTGTAAAGGTAGGTTGTTTATTTGAGATTTTGGTTGCTTCTTAAGGTAGGCCTGTATTGCTATAAACTTCTCTCTTAAAACCACTTTTGCTGCATCCCAAAGGTTTTGGATTGTTGTGTTTTTATTTTCATCAGTCTCCATGTAATTTTTTTATTTCCTCTTTGATTTCTTGGCTGACACATTCATTGTTTATTATTTTTGTTCCTTCCAAATTTTTTCTTGATTGATTTCTAATTTCATAGGGTTGTGGTCAGAAAAGGTGCATGATACCACTTCAGTCTTTTTTAATTTGTTGAGATTTGTTTTGTGGCCTAATATGTTATCTATTCTGGAGAATGTTCCACATGCACTTGAAAAGAATGTGTATTTTGCTGTTTTAGCATGGAATGCTTTAGGATGGAATGTTCTGAATATATCTGTTAAATCCCATTGGTCCAATGTGCATTTAAAGCCACTATTTCCTTGTGATTTTCTGTTTGGATGATGTATTCATTAGTGTAAGTGGGGTTTTAAAGTTCCCTATGATTATTGTAATACTATCAATTAGTTCCTTTATGTATGTTATTAACTGTTTTATGTATGGGGGTGATGCCATGTTGGGTGCATAAATATTTACAATTGTTATATCTTCTTATTGCATTGTTTCCTTTATGATTATACAATGTCCCTCTTTGTCTCTTGTACAGCCTCTGTTTTAAAGTCTAGTTTGTCCATAAAAGTATTGCTACTCCCAGCTTTCTTTTCACTTGCATTTGTATGGCAAATGCTTTTGCATCCCTTCACTTTCAATCCGCAGGTTTCTTTAGGTCTGAAAAGAGTATCTTGCAGGCAGTATATAGATGGGTCCTTTTTTTTTTTTTTTTTTAATCCACTCTGTCACCCTGTTTATTTTGATTGGAGCATTTAGTCCATTTACACTCAAAGTAATTATTGATAGGTATGTAGTTACTGCCATTTGTTAATTGTTTTAAGGTTGTTTTTGTAGTTCTTCTGTGTTCTTTTCTTGCTGTCTTCTCTCAGTTTGCTGTGGGTTTGTTTTGTTTTGTTTTTTTAGTGATATATTTGGGTTCCTTTCTCTTAATTTTTTGTATGTCTATTACTAGTTTATGATTCGTGGTTACCATTAGGTTTATATCTAACAAATTCTGCATATAGCAGTCTATATTGAGCTGATGGTCACTTAATTTTTAACGCTTTTTTTTTTTCTCCTCTGCCCTCCACGTTTTAGCTATATGGTGTCATACTTTACATCCTTTTATTTTGAGAAAACTGTGAGTGATTTTTTTTACAGATATACTCATTTTTATTGCTGTCCTGCTTCCTATTTTGCTTACTCCTACTTAGGGTATTTCCTTTCTGCTCAAAGAGTCTCCTGTAACATTTTCTTGTAGGGCTGGTTTAGTAGTGATGAATTCCTTTAACTTTTGTTTGTCTGGAAAACTTGTTATCTCTCCTTCTATTCTGAATAATAGCCTTGCTGGATAGAGTATTGTTGGTTGCAGGTTTTTTCCTTTCAGCACTTTGAATATACCCTGCCACTCCTTTCTAGCCTGCCAAGTTTCTGCTGAAAAATCACCTGATAGCCTTATGGGATTGCCCATGTATGTAACTGTTTTCTTTTCTCTTGCTGTTTTTAAAATTCTGTCTCTACTTTTTGCCATTTTAATTTATATGTGTCTTGGTGTGAACCTCCTTGGGTTGATTTTGTTGGGGTCTCTCTGTGCCTCTTGGATCTAGATTTCATTTTCCCTTCTCAGGTTTGGGAATTGAAATCAACTATTAGATTCTTGAAATAAATTTTCTGTCTCCTTTTCTCTCCTCTTCCTGAGATCCCTGTAATACAAGTGGTATTATGCTTGATAGTGTCATTGAGTTTCCTGAGTCTATTTTCATTTATTGTTTTTTCTCTCTCTTGTTCATTTTGATTGCTTTCCATTGCCCTGTCCTTCAGGTTGCTAATTCATTCTTCTGCTTCCTCTACTATTTCTTCCATCTAGTATATTTTTAATTTCATTCAATTCTTCATGGATTGGCTTTTTAAAAATATTTTCTATCTTTTTGTTAAGGGTCTTACTAATGCCTTCCACTCTTTGCTCAAGTCCCATTAGTATCTTTAGGACCGTTACTTTACATTATCTATCAAAAACATTACTTATCTCTGTTTTGCTTGGGTCTCATACTGTGATTCTGTCCTGTTTTCCATTTAGAACATAGTCCTCTGTCTCCTCTTTTTCTCTAATGGTGTGTCTGTCTCTGTGTGTTAGAAAAGTCACCTACATCTCCTGCTCTTGAAAGTAGTGTCCTCCTGAAGGAGAGGACCTGTCGTGTCCTGCAATGCAGTGTCCCCTCTTCCCCAGAACCTGGCACTTCAGGGGCGACTCCTCTATGTGATGTGTGCGCCCTGCTTTTGAGGCCGAGCCACTTTTGCTGTCACTCCAGTTGTCTGCACGGGCTGTCTTTGCCTGTTGTAGGCAGGGTTTTGTCCCTGGGTTGTTTGTGGGCCAGTCTGGGGCCATCTTGGGTGTGAGTCGAGTCAGAGCAGGTGTTTGCCAGAGCTTCAGTAGCACCAGACTTTCTCTGTGTTGTTCCCTGAGAAGCTTTGTTGGTGCCCAGGGCCTGCAGTCAGACCAGAGGTCTGCCCCCAGCCCACTGCCGGGCCAAGAGGGACTGGTGTGTGCGGCCATCTTCCCTGCCCCTGGGGCAGGACTCACTTTGGAGTAACGCTGGCCCTTGTCGAGGCTGCTTGCACACCGTCAGGCTTGCGACCGGGTTTAGATGTGCTCCAGCCAAGAGCTCATCTACTGCAGGGACTGGGCGGCAGGAGAACACAGAGGCAGGGCAGGCAGGGTTAACTAGGTCTGCACCACTGCTCTGCAGAAGGGGACCCGGGCTGGAGGGGCTGGATCCCTAGGACAGCGCAGGACGTGGGGTGCTAGGAAGGTTTGCAGAGTCTGCTGAGGGAGGAGGCCTGGAGCCAGGGCCTGGCTGGAAGGGGTGGGTCCACAGTAGGCAAGGCACAGGGCACTATGTGAGCGAGTTAGGTAGTGAGTGTTGGCCCTGTGCTAGTTCTTGCAGGTGGCCCTGTTTTTATGCTGAGGGCAGGGGACCCCAGTGATCCCCTCAGCGCAAGCCCTGAGATGGGTAAACCAGTCTCCAGCCTGTGCCCCAGTGTTTTTCAAATCGATACCTACACTGTTTCTTTAAGGGCGGGGGCTCCATTCCCTCTCACCTTCCCAGCTGTCTGAGCCCACTGATTGTAAGAACTCACAAATTTGGCCCATTAGGTTTTCAAAGCCAAAAATATAGGGACTTATTTTCCCCATGTGGGGTCCCCCGGTAGGTGTCTGTTTCTCTCCCCGTCTGAGCCCATGAGTCCCTCCCTCCCAGGGGCACCTGGCTGTCCCGTTTAGCTCCCCACGCATCTCTGCCCTTCCTGCCCTCCCCCATGTGGCCTCTTCTCCACAGTCAACTGTGGAGAGACTCCCACCTGTCTTCAGGTCATTTTCCGAGTTATTGCTGCTGATGTGAATGTTCATTAGTTGTATCCGGGGGACTAGCGAGGTGCGCCTCAGGTCCCCCTGCCCTGAGATCTTCCCTAGAAGTCTCAGAAAATAGAAATTAATTTACCTAACTTGTTAGAACTGAATGACCATAGTTTTTTCAGTGATATACATTAAAAAATGTTTTTAATGTTTATTTATTTTTGAGAGAGGGGATTGGCAGAGAGAGAGGGAGACACAGAATCCAAAGCAGCCTCTAGGCTCTGAGCTGTCAGCACAGAGCCCAACATGGGGCTCGAATCCATGAACCGTGAGATCATGACCTGAGCCAAAGTCAGAGGCCCAGCCAACTCAGCCACCCAGGTGCCCTGGTAGTTTTTTTTTTTTTAAGTACATTGATCAATACAATTTGTAGAAATACAGTAACAAAGGAAGTCATTAATAAAATAGAAGATGGAGTTGAGGTTCACATCATCTTTTCTAACTGAAATGATAAACCAAAGTAGTAAAGTTGAGTTTAGCAGAGATAACTGTAAAGTGTTTTTGCAATGTACTTTTTAAAGTTTTTTATTGTGAAATATATCTTCGAAATGTATAAAAAAGAAATATATAGAAGAACAAAGTAAAGATTAATAATAAAAGAAGAACTCTGTACCCACTACCCAGTTTTGGAAACAGAAACGTACTGGTATTGCTGAGATCTCATATACCCCTTCCCAGCTGTGTCTCCTTCCTCTTACAGATGAGACCACCATATAGGACAGTGTTAATTGTTCCACGCTTTTTTTTGTTTGTTTGTTTATTTTTGAGAGAGGCAGAGGGTAAGCAGGGAAGGGGCAGGTAGAGAGGGAGACACAGAATCTGAAGCAGGCTCCAGGCTCTGAGCTGTCAGCAACAGAGCCCAATGCGGTGCTTGAACTCATGAACTGTGAGATCATGACCTGATGACCTGATGATGATTGGACTCTGAACCGACTGAGCCACCCCAGCACCTCCCTTCCATGCTTTTCTTTATCATTTTACCACATATAAATTTATCTCAACATACTTAGTTTTGCCTAGTTCTGTAATTTATATAAATGAAGCCATTTCATCTACATTCTGTGATTTGCTATTTTCAAATTTTATTTTTTAGATTCATTATTATTAGTTTAGCTGTACTTGATTCGTGTTACTTTTCATTATATGAATTATTACTTTTCATTATATGAATGTGCAGATGTTCTTCATTCTTCTGTCCTTGGGCTTTGGGATTGCTTCCAGTTTGTTGCTTGAATCAGTAATGCTTCTGGGAAGAGTTTGGTATGTCTGCTGGCACACATGTGGCTGGGTCACAGGTTATGTTTATTTTTCACTTCACTCGGTGCTAGTTTATCTTCTGGAGCCATATATGAAAGTCACCTTTTCTTTCTGTGTTCATCAAAACTGACGGTCAGACTTGTTACTTTTTTCAGTCTTGTGGGTGAGACAGAATGTCTACTTAGAACAACCCGCTGACAATAAACTATTTGTAAAAAAAAAAAAATAAAAAATAAAAAAACAACTCGCACTGCCCAGTTTACGAATGAAGGGGGCACTGTCCTGTGTTTGTGTAGCGTCTGCCTTTCCTCTCCTGCGAGATACCTGCTCCTGTGGTTTTTCCTTAGTGATCGAGTTCTGCATATACTCCAGGATTCTGTGTCAGTTTATGCCAGCTTGTGGCATCAATTTTCTGCCAGCTTGTGATTTGTACTTTCATTCTTCTTGATGAATAAAAGTTCAGTTAAATGTGGCCTCTTCCTTTGCACCTTGTTTGTATGTAATTCGTTTTTTTTACAGATTTTTTTATTACAGTTCCAAGAAAAAGATCTCTGTCTTGACATTGTTCATTAAAAGAGAACCCCCACCCCAAAAGAGTTTCCTATAGCTGTTAAAAATGTAATATAATTTGAGGCAACAATAAACCCATCTTCAGAAGTACTGCTGCCCTCAACATTATTTTGTATTTTGTCTGTATATTTTGCTGGCTGTATAAACAAACCGCGGTGACCCCTCTGGAAGGAGGGGTTGGATCTGAAGAGCAATAAAAGAACACCAGCTTAAGAGACATTGTAGCTGTGTATATTATTGAAGGTTATTATATGAAAGAAAGAGAAAACAACTAAATGAGGGGTAAAAATTGCAAGGATGTTTTCAGCTCAGTGCAAGGAAAAGTTTGAGTTAAAACCACCACCACTGCGGGGTGGGGGGGCCTCCCCATTACTAAGCCATCGGCGCCCTGTCTTCCCACAAAAAAGTCAGATCTGAGTGAATGTTTGGGCTGTGGATTTCCACGAGCTCTTCCAAAGCTATCATTCTGTGTTTATACTTAAGAATACTATACATTTTAAATATGTAATAATTAATGCTTAGTAGCTTTGAGTTTTGGTAGTAAAACTCTTACACATAGAATTTTCATATGAGACTAGAAATTTGGCCAGACGTGCCAATGCAAACTATATTTTTTTGCAAATATCCCAAGGTTCTCAGTTATTATATTAATTATTATGTAATATTTAACTGCATGCATGTGAATAGAACCATTCATAAATAGTTTTAAGCATATGCTCTATCTGTCCCTGGGATCACTAATTTACAATCCACAAAACTGAACATCTACACAAAGAATAATAAAGCTCAAAAACAAATAATTATGCTAGAAATCAACAGAGTACAAAAGTGTAGGCAAATCTTGACTCCAAGAGATTTACAAACAGGCTGAAGCAAAGGAAAAATTCTTCAGAAAGGAGTCATGTGGCCAAGGAAATTTTCATTTAAAGTATTTTTTATTTCATTTTTATTTGAGAGAGAGCGAGAGCACAACCGGGGGGGAGAGAGAGAGAGAGAGAGAGAGAGAGAGTCAGCACCAAGCAGGCTCCACAGTCAGTCAGGAGACTGACATGGGGCTCAATCCCATGACTGTGAGTCCAAATCAAGAGTCAGTTTTTTAACCCACCGATCCACCCAAGCACCCCTCATTTAAAGCATTTTTTAAACTCTTCAAAAATGGAAAGATAGGGACTTTCCAAGATTTAGAGAAAGACACTTTTAAGCATAGGAAACAGTATAGAAACTCGTATTGATGCCCAGATGATCTCACTAGAAACCATAGCATTTAGCATACCTAGCTTTGCATATTTAGCATTTAGCTTACCCATGTGAGTGGGAATAAAAATAATAACAGAGCAATAACAGAGAAATATAAGATGTGACGTATTAATGGATTATGAACTCAATGAGTGGTGATCAGAATTTTTTTAATGAAATGTAATTTTAGATCAGAATGTTCTAGAATAGAAACTACCAGAAGGCATCCTATATTACAAAGGTAAGTATGTTTCAAAGAACTGTATGTGCATCCTGGATTCTGTGAGACACAGTCAAATCAGAATGAAAGTTACTAACATAGAAGGTAAGAGCTAGAATTTAGACTTTAGAGACTGCTTGGAGGTAAATTCAACTTTGCCCTTTACTGACTTTGTGACCTTAGGAAAGCTAGTTTTCCTTTCCTGTGCCTAATTTATCTGTGAAAATAGTGATGATAATAATGCCTGCAACCCTTAGAACAATGCCCGGGCAATTATAAATACTCACCTAATACTAGTCTGTTTCTTGGTTTGCCTGCCTATCCTCTCTCAGAATGTTTTGTGGTTGTGGTTGTGGTTGTAGTTGTTTTATTTTGAGAGAGAGGGAGAGAGAGCATGAGTATGTGAGGGAGAGAGAGAGGGAATCCCAAGCAGCTTCTGCACTGTCAACACAGAGTGCAACACGGGCCCAATCCCAGGAACCATGAGATCATTACCTGAGCCGAAATTGAGTCAGATGCTCAACCCACTGAGCCACTCAGATGTCCCTAAGAATATGTTTTTGATTAGACATATAAAAGCATAGAATAAGAAGAAATATCCATACACCCACCACTCACCTTATATAGTAAAATATCACACATATGATGGAAGCCTACAAAAGTCTTTTTTTAGACTCTCCCATTTTGTGAGGACTCATTCAGACGCCGGGAGATAGGGACAAATCCACTTACCAGGGCACACATTACAACTTAGTTCCACTACAGGAAGTGAGAGAGCACTAATGGATGATACTGGTGTCAAGCTGTCATGTGGGGAACCTGCCTTCTCCCCCAGGAGAGCTCTGTTTTACTCTGTGCGGTATATGACCATCTACAAACCATGCAAACTGACAGGGGCTCCACTGGCAATGATATGTTACCATAGTAAAGTTTAATTTCTGATTTTCAGATCATATGTTTAATTTGGAATTTTAGGGATGCCTGGGTGGCTCAGTCATTTAAGCATCCGGCTTCAGCTCAGGTCATGATTTCTCAATTAGTGAGTTCAAGCCTCATGTCGGGCTCTGTGCTGACAGCTCAGAGCCTGGAGCCTGTCTTCAGGTTGTTTCTCTATCTCTCTCTACCCCTCCCCTGCTCACATTCTGTCTCTCTCTCCTTCAAAAATAAATAAACAATCTTTACATACATACATACATACATTGAAATTCTAGTAGATTCTTCCTGCACAGCAGTGATCTGTTGCACACATCCCCCTGGTGTTCCAGCACCACACTTCAGAGGTCACTGGTCTAAGCTAGAACCTCCTCAGAAGCAGAGGTTTTGTTTAGTTCATTATTGTAGCCGAGCCACGCACATTACATACAGCAGGAGCTCAATAAGAGTCTTCTGACTACGTGAGTGAAACTTGGTGTTTTCTGTGATGTTTGAAGGTAACTCAGACATTTGTGCGTATGTACTCTGTACTCGTAAATTTTGACATTTTGCTGGTATTTGTTTTAAGATTCTGCTATTGTAAGAAGAAAACGAATTGTTGAAAATAAGCAGAGACGTCTTTTAGAACAGAAAAGGCAAAACTCTGGATCTGTGGGACAGAAGTACAATGAGCAAATGAATGTGAGTACGATGTTAGTAAAAATATCTATTCTCTAGTGAAAAATTGCTTGGAAAACAGAATGTTCTCAAAGGACCATGGTTTTGCTGTAAACTGTGGACCACAACATAAATAATAGTATAGCCAAAGTCATTATGAGACAGCCCAGGAATCGGTGCTGGGAACTTATTGTATTAGACTTTGCCTAATATTCTAATTTGCCTATATGATCAATTACTAATGAAGCTTTTAAACCAACTTTAACAAATCACCATCATCCTTTTGTTTTGTTATTTGTAGTCTCCTCTGGAATACATACATGTTGTTCACAACAAAGCTTTTAAATATACATTAAAAAAGAAAAAAAAAGTAAAGTAGAGCCCTGGGCCCTGGGTAGAGGAAGTAAATATATTAATTATAAAGACTAATCTAGTTTCACGTGTTCAAATATCCTCTTTGGATCTGAGCTTCCTGGAAGACGTGGCATAAGGAAAATAGGGTAAAGTGTACATTTCTCATCGGATAATGATGCTGTTGGGGGTATAGTATATTAAAAGACTCTTCCCACTGAGGCTTTCTGTAGGGCACATTGAGTTCATAACAGATCTGTTCCTACTAACAGTCAACAACGAATGAATAAGGAGTTTCATATGGCTGTTTGAGATAGAGATCTTCAGCAAAGTCAAAAGCTTAATAGTAATATTAAATTAATTAAATTTTAGTGGAGGTAATTCTGTGAGAGCAAAGTAAACAGAGGTCTAAAGGTCTAAGTGATCCAAGGATTGAATTTAAAATATTAAAACATCTAAATGGATGAGTAAGTAGCATTTCACTTGGAATTTCTACTTTAAATAGCAGTTCTGATTTTTTAATAGAACTGGAATAGATTGCCTTATAAAGAATTTATATCTGCATTATGAGTTGAGGATTCTATTATTTGTATAAGAACTATTAATTTTTTATATGGATAAGATTTTTGATATGAAGAAAATCAACCATGAAGTATTCTTAACGACAAGACAAAACCCTGTAGTTGTGTGTCCGGTGTAAAAGAAGCTGCCGCACTCGCGATATACTTACCGCTTCATACACAGACGCAGCTTCCCGATTACAAATCCGGTGATGCCCCTTCCTTTAGCGCCCCCACGGGGTTCACACCACACATGTCAAAATCTGTCAGGTGAACAATTTTTTCTTCATTTTTATTAATATATTTTAAATTCGAAAGCAATATGTAGTTGTTTTAACCAAAAAAAAAAAAAAAAGTATTTTAAGTGCTCGTGATTAGTGTCCTCTCTAAATTCTTTTTCTTTTTCTGGGTCTTATTCTGTCCTCTGTTCTCCCTCTGCTCTCGGTCTTACTGTTTTCGATTTTCTTTCCAGAAGCCTGGCCCCCGACCTTCACACACATCTTCCACTCACGGTGCTGTTTAAACGTCTTACAGAGTCTTAACATTAGAATAGGTCAAGTTCCTGAATCAAAGTCAAGTTTTGAAGTTTAATTTTTTTCATCCCTATTGTTTTGTTTTGATTTTTGGTTTTTTGTTTTGCTTTGTAACTAAAGAGCCTACCTGAGGGTTCAGTCCCTGCAGCGGGCCCCGCCCCCATCCCCGCCCCCACCCGCCCCGCCCCCGCCTCCCCCGCCCCGCCCCCGCCCCCTCCCGTCACCCTGTGCTGGGAAAAGTGCCTTCTCATACTGGATCCGCCCGGCCCACGACGCCCCGTGGGAAGGGGACCAGTGAAAGCTAGAGAAGGCGGAGCTGGGAGCCTCCGGTCTGCGGGGAGGCCGTGGACGCAGGGCTCTCGGGATGGGGCCGAGCGCAGGCTGAGGCGGGGGGGGGGGGGGGGGCAGCCGGGCGCGGGCGAGTGTGAGAGGCGCCCCCGGCCACCGCGGAGAGACCGGGGTCCTTCCGGCCCCCCCCCCACCCCCCGGGAGCCGGGACCGCCGAGAGCTCCCGCCAGGCCGTCGGCTTCAGCCCCTGCGGGCGCCCCGCCCTGCGACCACAAACCGGGAGCCCGGGAGCCTCGGCGAAACGTTTGATCCCCGTCGGGCAGCGCCTGGCTTCTTCCAAGCTGCGACGACAACACGGCAACCTGAAAATTTTCCAAAATTGACATAAAATACTTTTTTAATGTTCAGGTACCCTAGAAAGGCCTTATTCCAGTAATTTTCATTTTTATTTATGCTTGAGAGAGAGAGAGCATGAGAGGAAGAGGGGCAGAGAGGGGGGGACAGAATCGGAAGCAGCTCCAGGCGCCGCACTGTCCGCACAGAGCCCGACGCGGGGCTCGAACCCAGGAGCCAGAGATCCTGACCTGAGCCGAAGTAGGACACTTAACCGACTGAGCCACCCAGGCGCCCCCCCAGGAATTACTTTTTTCTGCTCAAAACTAAAAACAGAAAAACAAAACCACAGATTACATGAGCCGTGATAACCGAAAATATATAGACTGAATATGGGGTTTTGTTAATGTATAATAATGATTTTTTAAGTATGGAATTATGTTCTGAAATCGTGTTATATTTTTATAGAATTTTGGACGAAGTGTCCAGCTAAGTTCAAGGGAGCCAAAACAAACAAGGGGTACTTCTGATGCTGAAGAAGGTACGTCGCATTTGAAAATTTCTCTCTGAGCTTTGTTCCCCGTGATTTCATGTTTTGTTACACGTATTTTCCCAAGTGCGCATACGTGACAGAGGAACCACCATGTGGGGTCTGAGCGCCTTGCCCTGCACATTCAGGCTGTTGCCAGGGTTTTCATTCTAAATAACCATGTAGGGGCGCCTGGGGAGCTCAGTCGGTTACACGTCCAACTTCGGCTCAGGTCATGACCTCACGGTTCGTAGGTTCGAGCCCCGCGTTGGGCTCTGTGCTGACAGCTCAGAGCCTGGAACCTGCTTCAGATTCTGTGTCTCCCTCTCTCTCTGATCCTCCCCTGCTCACGCTGCCTCTCTCTCTCTCTCTCTCTCAGAAATAAGTAAAAAACATTTTTTTAAAAATTTGTTAATAAATAATCATGTACTGGACATCTTTCTACATGAAGCCTTTTCCCCACTTTTCAACCATTTCTCTAAGATGGAGATTCCCAGAGTTAAAATTACATGTCGTAGACAACCAATAAATACTTGTTGAGTAAAACTCTGTATTAAATGAATACTGAATCAGAGGGAATAAACATTGTTATAGCTCTACATATATATCCCTACACATTTTCCTGAAAAATATCATTTAAAATTTTTCTGGAGTGTGAACCAACTTGTGGTAGAATTATTTCTATGATTTGCTTACATGGTAGGCAAAGATATTGTGTTTTATTAGTTTTGATTTGTGTACCTTTTATAAATAATATGCTTCATTGTTTTGTATGTGTGTTTACTTTTGGTGAATTGGTCCTTCATACTGTTATTTCCTGTAGGTACCAGAGCTTGGGTATTTCCTTACTGATTTCTGCAAATTCCTAAAATATGAAGGGTTCTGTTCTTCATATTAGTTGCAAATGTTTTTACTACTTTATTATTTGTATTTTATTCCACTTAAATATTTACATATAGAAGTCTTCCTTTTTATTTTTTTTCTTCAATAAATAACAGCTAATTTCCTGCATACAAGTAGGAATCGGATACACAGTAATGAACAAAACATATAAAAGTCTTGTCCTTCAAAAATTTAAAGTCTATAAGGGAAGACTGGCTTTTATATAAACATGGTTTTTAGTCTTTTCTTCTTGATTTCTCCAATACCTTTAGGATCAAAGAATCTTTCCCGTACAGAGATTCAAAAGTGTTTATTTCTTTCTCATCCAGATTATTTAATGGTGTGATTCATTAAATTAAATCCTTTAATTTCCTTTTATTTTGTTTAAACATATGATATAATAGGAAACTGCATATTGATTCCTTTATAAGCAACAAATTAATTTATTGAGTTATCTTTCTCTTCTTTCAAGACTCTGATGTTTCAGTGATAAATTAAGTTCTTCTATCTTTTTCTAAGCTGTCAGTTCAGTTCAGCTCATTAGCTCACTTTCTCTCGAGAAAAAAAAAAGGCAGTCTCCTTCATTGTCTCTTTGTATTACCAGTGAATAACAAAAACACAACACAGAAATAATCGTAATCTAAACATGATGCATTTTTCCTTTAGCTCGGATAACGTTCCAGAAATGTTTATTGCCTCACGGGCATCACGTTGACTTTCTGTGTTTTAGTTAGGGATGGGAACATGCTAGATATGAATAATCCTGATAAATAAAATGCCAAGTAACAGAAGATGTAGAGGGTTTATGTTTGTGAAGTGAAACCATGCAGGCACATGTCAGTTAAGTAAGTTTAAGAGAAGGTCCCACACACAAAAAAGGATTGAAGAGTAATTAATGTAAAATTTCTGTAGTTTCAGATAGTACTTCTGAGTTTTTGATGGCTGAAAACCTAGTGAAAGCTTCAGTGCCTGAGGATGAAATTCTCACTGTCATAAATAGCAAGCCGCTACAGAAATCAAATGTGGCTTCAAATACAACCCCGCCATTCAACATTTGTGCACTGTCAGCTGATGAACAGAAGATTCTACAGTCCCTCAGTCGTCTCAATGAAAGGCTGTACTGTAAGTGTGGAAGACCACCTTTTGTGAGAAATGTTACGCTTCGTACTTAGATCATTATAATTTAAATTTTAATTTAATAATTAGTAATGTATCTAGATTATTAGCTAATTAAATCAAGTATATAACAATTAAAAATATACTTGCGTATACCCTGCTGTTTCAGGTAATACCATAGTCATGTCATTTGTGATGATGCCAGTTCCTCTGGCTGATGCATCTGTCAGGAACACACGGATACACTCCCACGTCAGCGCTGGCACAGGCTTCTGTCTATACTCACCATCTATCAAAAGCAAGCATCAGTTCTGGATTAAGTACTTTAAAAAATCTTAGGTATAACAATAAACTGGTGAGAATGTTAGGAGTTCTTAAGACCCGGAACTGAATATAGATGAGAACCCAGAAAGGTAAGGAGGGAGCTGCAGCTAGCTGTCATCTCGACAACACTGTGTGGGTTCCACAGTGAAGGTGAGCTTTGCCTTTCGTGGCCTCACAGAAACAGAAGACGAATCCCAGGGCGTACTCAAGATGGGTCGTCTCACACAAGATCCTCCCCCCATAAAGCTGGGCCTCCCAAAGAGCTACACCCTACAGACACACACACAGGTGGGAAAAGCTTGCACATCTTGAGCTTCAGGATTGAGCCAATGAGGGAGGAAGACATGCAGGCTTTGTTCACCTCTCTGTGCCTGTGTGTGTGTGTGTGTGTGTGTGTGTGTGTGTGTGTGTAGGATGTAGCACTTTGTCTATATTTTGTTAATAGCAGACTTGTACTAAAGGAAATCCTAAAGAATACACTTCAACAGACCAAAAGTAATCTCAGATGGACAGTCTGAGAGTGTAAATTTGACCAAACATTGGATAAAATAATAAATGTAATAAAGTAGTAAGTGTTTCAAAGAGAAAAACATAACCGTTAAAATACCTACTGAAGGGGGCACCTGGTTGGCTCAGTCAGTTAAGCGTCCCACTCTGTTTGGGCTCAGGTCATGATTTCACAGTGCATGAGATCAAGCCCCACATCAGGATTCTCTCTCCCCCTTTCTTCTTGCCCTTCCCCCACTCATGTGCTTGCTCTCTGTCTCAAAATAAACTTTTTTTTAAAATACCTTTTAAAAGCAGTGCGTAAGTTGGGAGAATGTAAATGGTGTTAAATTGTACTGGGATTCTTTTTAAGGAATTTTGTGCACATTAACTTTTTTTTTTCACTCTTGTTACATACAGTGTTATATTAGTTTCAGGTATACAATATACTGATTCGACTATTGTATACATTACTCAGTGCTCGTCACAATAAATGATCTCTTTTTTTTTTAAGTTTATTTATTTTTAGAGGGAGAGAGCATGTGCATGTGGGGCAGAGAAAAAGAGAATCTCACGCAGGCTCTCCACTGTCAGTGTGGAGCCCATCTCAGGGCTTGATTCCACAAACCATGAAATCATGAACTGAGCCAAAATCAAGAATAGGATGCTTAACCAACTAAGCCACCCAAGCGCCCCAATAAGTGAACTCTTAATCTCTATTCTTTTCACCCCCTGTTCCCTCCCACATCCCCTCTAGTAACCATCAGCCTATTCTTGCTTTGTCTCATTTTTTCTTTGCTTGTTTGTTTCTCAAATTCCACATATGAGTGAAATTGTATGGTGTTTGTCTTTCTTGACTGATTTCTTTCATGTAGCATTAATTCCTCTGGTCAGATTAGCTTTAGATGTTGGTAAAGGATGTATGCTTCTGGTAATCACTAGGGTCACAACTAAAGGACTAGAAATAGAGTATACAACTTCCAAACTAGTAAAGAAGGACAGTGGCACTCCAAAAAAATCAATCATAGTGATCCAAATTAAGACAAAAAAGGAGAGAAAAATAGACATGGAAGAGATAGGACAAATAGAAATACCATGTACTATAAGATGATAGACACACATGTATTTACAATGAATATATGTGGACTATATGCTACATTTAAAAGAAGAGAGTTATTATATAAAACTTTATAACACAACCATATTTTGTTTATGAGCAGTATATTTAAAACATAAGGATATAAAAAAGCTGAAAATAAAAAAGACAGAAAATATGTACCAAACAAATTCTAACCAAAGGAAAAATTGGTTTCAGTGTCTTATTATCAGACAAAATTGACTATAAAGCAGAAAGCATTAACATACATAAAAAAGATCATGTTGATCAAAGCTTTAATTCAGAGATTAACCAATAAATTAAAGAGGAAATTAAAAAGTACACGGAAGCCAATGAAAATGATAACATCACACCCAAAACCTCTGGGATGGCACAAAAGCAGTCATAGAGGGACGTATACAGCAATCCAGGCCTTCCTGAAGAAGGAAGAAAGGTCTCAGATAAACAACCTAACCTCACACCTTAAAAGGCTAGAAAAAGAAGAGCAAGTAAAGCCCAAAACCAGCAGAAAAGGAGAAATAATAAAGATTGGAGCAAAAGTCAGTGATACCAAAATCAAAAAAACAGTAGAACAGATCAACGAAATCAGGAGCTGGTTCTTTGAAAGAATTAACCAAATCGATCCCCTAGCCAGACTGATCAAAAAGAAAAAGGAAAGGACCTAAGTATATAAAATCACGAATGAAAGAGGAAAGATCACAACCAATACAGCAGAAATACAAACAATAAAAGAATATTATGAACATCTATATACCCTCAAATTAAGCAATCTGGAAGAAATGGACAAATTCCTAGAAACATATAAACTACAAAAACTGAAGCAGGAAGAAATAGAAAATTTGAACAGACTCATAACCAGCAAAGAAATTGAATTAGTAATCAAAAATCTCCCCAAAAAACAAGAGTCCAGGGCTGGTTGGCTTTCCAGGGGAATTCTACCAAATATTTAAGGAAGAGAAAACACCTATTCTTTTGAAGCTGTTCCAAAAAATAGAAATGGAAAACCTTCCAAATTCATTCTGCCAGGCCAGCATTCCATTACCCTGATTCCAAAACCAAAGACCCCACTAAAAAGGAGAACTACGGACCCATTTTCCTGATGAACATGGATGCAGAAATCCTCAACAAGATACTAGCCAACCAGATCCAACAGTACATTACAAGAATTACTCATCACAATCAAGTGGGATTCATACCAGGGATAAGGGGCTTGTTCAAAATCCGCAAATCAATCATTGTGATACAGCACATTAATAAAAGAAAGAATAAGAACCACAAGATCTTCTCAACAGATGTAGGAAAAGCATTTGGCAAAACACAGCATACTTTCTTGATAAAAACCCTCAAGAATGTAGGGATAGAAGGATCATACCTCAAGCTTATAAAGGCCATATATGAAAGACCCACAGCTAACGTCATCCTCAATGGGGAAAAACTGAGAGCTTCCCCCTGAGATCAGGACACGACAGGGACGTCCACTCCCACCACTGCTGTTTAACAGGGTGTTGGAAGTCCTAGTCTCAGCATTCAGACAATAAGAAATAAAGGCATCCAAAATGGCAAGGAGGAAGTCAAACTTTCACTCTTCACAGACACCCTGATATTCTATGTAGAAAACCTGAAAGACTCCACCAAAAAACTGCTAGAACTGATACATGAATCCAGCAAAGTCGCAGGATATAAAATCAATGCACAGAAATTGGCTGCATTCCTATACACCAGTAATGAAGCAGCAGAAGGAGAAATCCAGGAATCGATCCAATTCACAATTGCACCAAAAACCATCCATAAAATATCTAGGAATAAACCTAACCGAGAATGTGAAAAATCTATACACTGAAAACTATAAAAAGCTTATGAAAGAAATTGAAGAAGACACCAAAAAAAAAAAAAAAAAAAGGAAAAACACCCCAGGCACAAGGATGGGAAAAATAAATTTGGTTAAAATGTCGATACTACCCAAAGCAATCTACGAATTCAATGCAATCCCTATCAAAATAACACCAGCATTCTTCACAGAACTATAAGAAACAGTCCTCAAATTTGTATGGAACCAGAAAAGACCCCAAATAGCCAGAGCAATCCTGGAAAAGAAAACCAAAGCTGGAGGCATCACAATCCCAGACTTCAAGCTGTATTACGAAGTTGTAATCATCAAGACAGTACGGTACTGGCACAAAAACAGAGATCAGTGCAACAGAAGAGAGAACCCAGAAATGGACCCACAAATGTTATGTTTAACTCATCTTTGACAAAGCAGGAAAGAATATCCAATGGAGAAAAAACAGTCTCTTCAGCAAGTGGTGTTGGAAATACTGGACAGGGATATGCAGAAGAATGAACCTGGAAGATTCTTACACTGTACACAAAAATAAACTCAAGATGGATGAAAGACCAAAACGTAAGACCAGAAGCCATCAAAATCCTAGAGGAGAAAACAGGCAACAACCTCCTTGACCTCAGCTGCAGCAACTTTTTACCTGACACGTCCCCAGAGGTAAGGGAAACAAAAGCAAAAATGAACTATTAGAATCTCATCAAGATAAAAAGCTTCTGCACAGTGAAGGAAACAATCAGCAAAACTGAAAGGCAACTGATGGAATGGGAGAAGATATTTGCAAATGACATATCAGATAAAGGGTTAGTATCCAAAATCTCTAAAGAACTTACCAAACTCAACACCCAAAAAAACATAATCCAGTGAACAAACGGGGAAAAGATATGAATAGACATTTTTCCATAGGAGACATCCAGGTGGCTAACAGACACAGGAAAAGATGCTCCACATCACTCATCATCAGGGAGATACAAATCAAAACCACACTGAGTTACCACCTCACACCTCTCAGAATGGCTAAAATTCACAACTCTGGCAACAACGGGTGTTGGCAAGGATGCAGAGGGATGGGAGCCTTTTTAACACGGCTGCTGGGAATGCACACTGCTGCAGCCACCGTGGAAAACAGTGTGGAAGTTCCTCAAAAAATTAAAAATAGAACTACCCTATGACCCAGCAATTGCATTACTAGGTATTTATCCACAGGATACAGGAGTGCCAGTTTGAAAGGGCACATGTACCCTAATGTTTATAGCAGCACTAATGACAATACCAAAAGTATGGAAATGGCCCAAGTAAAGAAGCTGTGGTAAATATATATATGCATATGTGTGTGTGTGTGTGTGTGTGTGTGTGTGTGTAATGGAATATTACTTGGCAATCAAAAAGAATGAAATCTTGTCATTTGCAACAACGTGCATGGAGCTAGTGTATTATGCTAAGCAGAATAAGTCAGAGAAAGACAAATGTATGATTTCATTCGTGGAATTTAAGAAACACAGCAGATGAACATAGGGGAAGGGGAGGAAAACTAAAAAGAGAGAGAGAGAGAGGCAAACCATAAGAGACTATTAAATAAAAAGAACAAACTGAGTGTTGTTGGCAGGGTGGTGGGTGGTGGGTGGGCCAGATGTGTGATGGGTGCTAAGGAGGACACTTGTTGGGATGAAGCACTAAATTCTATTCCTGAAATCATATTACACTAACTGTTAACTAACTTGGATGTAATTTAAAAGGAAAAAAAACAAAGCTTTAATTAAGGAGAAATATATAAAAGGTTTCCATTTTATATGCATTTAAGAACATGCCTCAAAATACATAAAATATGTTTTAGCCATGGTGAGAGAGTTCTGTTTTTACATTGTGAGTAGTTGATAGAACAGACAAACCAAATTGATGTGTAAAGAGTGACACATGATTAAAAAACTTTATTAAAGGGACATATTCTTTGCAAGTATACATAGAATATTTATTAAAATGAGCCATAGATTAATTACATCATAAAACCAGCCTAAAAAACATTTCAATATCTTAATGTTTACATTTTTGAGAGAGAGAGACACAGATCTGAAGCAGGCTCCAAGCTCCAGGCTGTCAGCACAGAGCCTGATGCAGGGGTCAAAGTCAGGGAGATCATGACCTGAGCCGAGGTTGGGATGTTTACTTGACCGAGCCACAGAGGCGTCCCTAGCCCGAAGCATTTCAAAGATTGTGCAATTTATCTAGAAATGAATAACAAAAAGATGACCATTAAGAAACATTTCTAAATAAACTGTGATTCTGAAAAACTACCATAATGAAAGTTACAAAATCCTTATTTATTTTAGAACACAGGACATGACCTTTTGCTCACCTGTGGCAACATGGGACAGAGAAATGGCAGGTTCCATACACGCTGATATCAGGAATTCTGCTGATGTGTAACACGCTGCTGCAGGACAAGTGTGAGCTACTGTGAGGTTTTAAGACAAGTGGAGCGGACACTCGCGTCCGGATTCTTCTCCATGAAGCTACGCTGTTTCGTGAGAGGGAACCGGAGAGCCGGGCAGGGAGCAGGCGCGGACGAGGCGCTCAGCCTCGCTGTCGGATAGCATGAAGCCCCCACGGCCGTCTCACCTCTAGAAAGGAGGCTGTACTTGGAGGGCGTCTGGTGGAGGTGACGCGGCCTCTCGTGGGCAAGAGACCACGGTCGTCAGGCCGCCGCGGTCACCACCCCCCCATGAGGACAGCGACCCCGGCGCCGGCTGCTCTGATCCACCCTCAGCCCCGAGCCGAGGCCGCTGCGCAGGGGCACCCCCGCTTCCGGGCCGCGTGGCCGCTGCGCGGGGGACCCTCCCCCGGGTATCGGGCCGTGCAGCTTGCAACCCGCGGGTGTCTCAAGTGTGGGGTTCGGAGACTCCCGGGGTCCGAGGCGGAGCTCGAGAGGGGGCGCTGCCGGGCAGGTGGGCGGTTTGGACGCCCGCAGGGGGCAGGCTGGGAGCTGACGGGCGGCACGCGGGGNGACACTCCCCCCCCCGCCCCCCCGGGCCGTGCAGCTTCCAACCCGCGGGTGTCTCAAGTATGGGGTTCGGAGACTCCCGGGGCCCGAGGCCGAGCTCGAGAGGGGGCGCTGCCGGGCAGGTGGGCGGTTTGGACGCCCGCAGGGGGCAGGCTGGGAGCTGACGGGCGGCACGCGGGGGGGATGGTCACGTCTGAGGGCAGGAACGCCCCCTGGAGACCAGACGGCGGAGTGAAGCCGTTGCCACCGTTTGCCGCGCACTGCGGGACCCGGTGAGTCAAACAGCGCCGCCGCGCGGCGGACGGAGCCCCCGCACCGGGTCCGCCCCCTGCGCCGGCCCGGCCGCGTGTGCACGTGGGCAGGTCGGCCTGCGCCCCCGAGCGGCGGCCCCGCCCCCGCCCCCGCCCCTCCCGGAGCCCGGTCTGCAGGCTGCCGCGGACTTCCGGCTCCAGGGGAGATGGGATCCAGCTTCACGGGGGTGCTTTTGTGCGTTCTTCTGCTCGTTTTGTTATTTTGTTTTTGTTTTGTTGTTTTTCTCTTGTTTCTTGGATACAGAAAATTTTTTTTACTATTTTTTAATTTTATTTTTTTCTCTCTTTTCTCTTTCCACTTCTTTCTATCAAGCTTCTCTTAACAAGCAGTCCAAAACACACCTAGGATCTAGCTTCCTCTATTTGATTTCTTAAACTTTTTTACTTTTATTTCATTCTACCATTTGTTTTTCCTTCCTCCAAAATGACAAGAAGGAGGAATTCATCTCAAAAGAAAGAACAGTAAGAAATGGTGACCAAGGATGTAATCAATGCAGATATAAATAAGATGTCTCAACTATAAAGTATTTATAAGGATACTGGGTGGACTTGAAAAAAAGCATAGAAGACGCCAGAGAATCCCTTTCTGGCGAATTGAAAGAACTAAAATCTAGTCGGGCTGAAATTTAAAATCCTATAACCAAGATGCAAGCCCAAATGGGCCATAAAGCAAAGATGGACAAGGTAGAGGAGCAAATTAACATAAAAGATAAAATTATGGAAAATAATAAAACTGAAAAGAAGAGGGAAACAAAGGTGAGGATTTAGGGAACTCAGTGATTTATTAAAACATAATAAAATTCATGTCATACGAGTCCCAGAAAATGAAGAGAGACAAAAGGGGCAGAAGGTTTATGTGAGCAAATTATAGCTGAAAACTTCCCTAATCTGGTGGACACAGACATCAAAATCCAAGAAGCAGAGAACTCCCATTAAGTTCAAGAAAAGCCAGGCATCACCAAGACATATCCTAGTCAAGTTCACAAAATACATAGCAGAGGAAAGAATCCTGAAAGAAGCAAGGAGGAGAAAAGTCCTTAACCTACAAGGGAAGACAGATCAGGTTTGCAGCAGATCTGTCAAAAAAAAAAAAAAAAAAATGGCAGACCGGAGTGAGTGGCAAGATATATTCAATGTGCTGAATGGAAAAAATATGCACCCAAGAATACTGTATCCAGCAACGCTGTCATTCACAATAGAAGGAGAGATAAACAGCTCCCCAGGCAAACAAAAACTAAAGGAGCTTGTGACCAATAAACCAGCCCTATAAGAAATTTTAAGGGGGACTGTTAGAGTGGAGGAAAAAAGAAAAAAAAAAGACCAAAAGCAACAAAGATTAGAAAGGACCAGAGAGCAACAGCAGAAACACCAAGTCTACAGGTAACACAACAGACCTAAATTCTTTCAATAATCACTCTGAATGTAAATGGACTAAATGCTTCAATCAAAAGATAGGGTATCAAAATGGATTTTTTTTAAAAAAACGATCCATTTATATACTACCTACAAGAGACTGACTTTCGATCTAACGACATCAGCAGATGAAAGTGAGGGGATGGAGAACCGTCTATCATGCTAATGATGTCAAAAGAAAGCCAGAGTAGCCATACTTATACCAGACAAACTAGATTTTAAAACAAAGGCTGTAACAAGAGATAAAGAAGGACATTGTATCATAATTAAGGGCTCCATCAAGATTTAACAATTGCAGGGGCGCCTGGGTGGCTTAGTCGGTTAAGCGTCCGACTTTCGCTTAGGTCATGATCTCGCGGTTCATGGGTTCAAGCCCCGCGTCGGGCTCTCTGCTGACTGCCAGCTCAGAGCCTGGAGCCTATTTCAGAGTCTGTGACTCCCTCTCTCTCTGACCCTCCCCTGCTCACGCTGTCTCTCTCTCTCTCTCTCCTAGAAATAAATTAAAAAAACATTAAAAAAAAATTTAAAAAAAAAAAAAAGATTTAACAATTGCAAATATTTATGCCCCCAACTTGGTACAACTCAAATATATAGGTCAATTAATAATAAACATAAACTCATTGATGCGGTGCCTGTGTGGCTCAGTTGCTTAAGCATCCAACTTGGTTTTGGCTCAGGTCATAATCTCACAAACTGTGAGTTTGAGCCCCACATCAGGCTCTGTGCTGCCAATGTGGAGCCTGCTTGGGATTCTCTCTCTGCCCCTCCACTGCTTTCTCTTAAAATAAATAAATAAATAAAGCTTAAAAAAAAGAAACCCATTAATATTAATACAATAATAGTAGGAGACTTTAATACCCCGCTCACAGCAGTGGACAGATCACCTAAGCAGAAACTCAATAAGGAAACAGTGGCCTTGAATGACACTTCGGACAAGATGGACTTAACAAACATATTCAGAACATTTCATCCTAAAACAGCAGAATATACATTCTTTTCAAGTACACACGGAACATTCTCTAGAACAGATCACACTCTGGGTCACAAATCAGCCCTCAACAAGTACAAAAAGATGGAAATCATACCATCCGTATTTTTAGATCGCAATGCTATGAATCTCAAAGTCAACCACAAGAAAAAATTTGGGAAGCCCTCAAAAACATGGAGGTTAAAGAACATCCCACTAAAGAATGAATGGGTTGGGTTGATCAAGAAATTAAAGAAGAAATTTTAAAAATACATGGAAGCAAATGAAAAAAAAAACACAACAGTCCAAAACTTTTGGGATGTAGCAAAGGCAGTCCTAAGAGGGAAGTATATTGCAGTTCAGGCCTATCTCAAGAAGCCAGAAAGTTCCCAAATATACAACCTAATCTTACACCTAAAGCTAAAAAAGGAATGGCAAATAAAGCTGAAAGCAGCAGAAGAAGGGAAATAATAAAGATTAGAGCATAAATAAGTGACACACAAACAAACAAACAAAAACAGAACAGATCAGTGAAACTAAGAGCTGATTCTTTGAAAGAATTAGCAAAATTGGTAAACCCCTACCCAGACTTATCAAAAAGAAAAGAGTAGGGGCGCCTGGGTGGCTTAGTCGGTTAAGCGTCTGACTTTCGCTTAGGTCATGATCTCGCGGTTCGTGGGTTCGGGCCCCGCGTCGGGCTCTGTGCTGACTGCCAGCTCAGAGCCTGGAGCCTGTTTCAGTCTGTGACTCCCTCTCTCTCTGACCCTCCCCTGCTCACGCTGTCTCTCTCTCCTGGAAATAAATAAAACAT